>NC_091564.1:35557787-35565287 GCF_042767895.1 Penaeus vannamei | reverse complement strand
TTATCATCGAAAAGATAAGACGAATCAGTGGAAAGATAGATTAGTTTTCTTTTATTTTGAACAGTCAGATAAGTCAATTAAATAAAAAAAAAACTAGATAGATAGATTAGTTTTCTTTTATTTTGAACAGTCAGATAAGTCAATGAAATAAAAAACTAGATAGATAGATTAGTTTTCTTTTATTTTGAACAGTCAGATAAGTCAATGAAATAAAAAAATAGATAGATAGATTAATTTTCTTTTATTTTGAACAGTCAGATAAGTCAATGAAATAAAAAACTAGATAGATAGATTAGTTTTCTTTTATTTTGAACAGTCAGATAAGTCAATGAAATAAAAAACTAGATAGATAGATTAGTTTTCTTTTATTTTGAACAGTCAGATAAGTCAATGAAATAAAAAACTAGATAGATAGATTAATTTTCTTTTATTTTGAACAGTCAGATAAGTCAATTAAATAAATAAAAAACTAGATAGATTAGTTTTCTTTTATTTTGAACAGTCAGATAAGTCAATTAAATAAAAAAAACTAGATAGATAGATTAGTTTTCTTTTATTTTGAACAGTCAGATAAGTCAATTAAATAAAAAACTAGATAGATAGATTAGTTTTCTTTTATTTTGAACAGTCAGATAAGTCAATTAAATAAAAAACTAGATAGATAGATTAGTTTTCTTTAATTTTGAACAGTTAGATAAGTCAATGAAATAAAAAACTAGATAGATAGATTAGTTTTCTTTTATTTTGAACAGTCAGATAAGTCAATTAAATAAAAAAAAACTAGATAGATAGATTAGTTTTCTTTTATTCTGAACAGTCAGATAAGTCAATTAAATAAAAAACTAGATAGATAGATTAGTTTTCTTTTATTTTGAACAGTCAGATAAGTCAATTAAATAAAAAACTAGATAGATAGATTAGTTTTCTTTTATTTTGAACAGTCAGATAAGTCAATTAAATAATAAAAACTAAATAGATAGATTAGTTTTCTTTTATTTTGAACAGTCAGATAAGTCAATTAAATAAAAAAAAACTAGATAGATAGATTAGTTTTCTTTTATTTTGAAAAGTCAGATAAATCAATTAAATAAAAAAAACTAGATAGATAGATTAGTTTTCTTTTATTTTGAACAGTCAGATAAGTCAATGAAATAAAAAACTAGATAGATAGATTAGTTTTCTTTTATTTTGAACAGTTAGATAAGTCAATTAAATTTAAAAAAAAACTAGATAGATAGATTAGTTTTCTTTTATTTTGAACAGTTAGATAAGTCAATGAAATAAAAAAAACTAGATAGATAGATTAGTTTTCTTTTATTTTGAACAGTCAGATAAGTCAATTAAATAAAAAACTAGATAGATAGATTAGTTTTCTTTTATTTTGAACAGTCAGATAAGTCAATTAAATTTAAAAAACTAGATAGATAGATTAGTTTTCTTTTATTTTGAACAGTCAGATAAGTCAATTAAATAAAAACATTCTGATAGATAGATTAGTTTTCTTTTATTTTGAACAGTCAGATAAGTCAATTAAATAAAAACATTCTGATAGATAGATTAGTTTTCTTTTATTTTGAACAGTCAGATAAGTCAATTAAATTAAAAAACTAGATAGATTAGTTTTCTTTAATTTTGAACAGTCAGATAAGTCAATTAAATAAAAAACTAGATAGATAGATTAGTTTTCTTTTATTTTGAACAGTTAGATAAGTCAATTAAATAAAAAACTAGATAGATAGATTAGTTTTCTTTTATTTTGAACAGTTAGATAAGTCAATTAAATAAAAAAAACTAGATAGATAGATTAGTTTTCTTTTATTTTGAACAGTCAGATAAGTCAATTAAATAAAAAAAAACTAGATAGATAGATTAGTTTTCTTTTATTTTGAACAGTTAGATAAGTCAATTAAATAAAAAAAAACTAAATAGATAGATTAGTTTTCTTTTATTTTGAACAGTCAGATAAGTCAATTAAATAAAAAAAAAACTAAATAGATAGATTAGTTTTCTTTTATTCTGAACAGTCAGATAAGTCAATTAAATAAAAAAAACTAGATAGATAGATTAGTTTTCTTTCATTTTGAACAGTTAGATAAGTCAATGAAATAAAAAACTAGATAGATAGATTAGTTTTCTTTTATTTTGAACAGTTAGATAAGTCAATTAAATAAAAAAAAAACTAGATAGATTAGTTTTCTTTTATTTTGAACAATTAGATAAGTCAATGAAATAAAAAACTAGATAGATAGATTAGTTTTCTTTTATTTTGAACAGTTAGATAAGTCAATTAATCAAATAAAAAACTAGATAGATAGATTAGTTTTCTTTTATTTTGAACAATTAGATAAGTCAATGAAATAAAAAACTAGATAGATAGATTAGTTTTCTTTTATTTTGAACAGTCAGATAAGTCAATTAAATAAAAAACTAGATAGATAGATTAGTTTTCTTTTATTTTGAACAGTCAGATAAGTCAATTAAATAAAAAAAACTAGATAGATAGATTAGTTTTCTTTTATTTTGAACAGTTAGATAAGTCAATTAAATAAAAAACTAAATAGATAGATTAGTTTTCTTTTATTTTGAACAGTCAGAGAAGTCAATTAAATAAAAAAAAACTAAATAGATAGATTAGTTTTCTTTTATTCTGAACAGTCAGATAAGTCAATTAAATAAAAAAAACTAGATAGATATATTAGTTTTCTTTCATTTTGAACAGTTAGATAAGTCAATGAAATAAAAAACTAGATAGATAGATTAGTTTCCTTTTATTTTGAACAGTTAGATAAGTCAATTAAATAAAAAAAAACTAGATAGATTAGTTTTCTTTTATTTTGAACAATTAGATAAGTCAATGAAATAAAAAACTAGATAGATAGATTAGTTTTCTTTTATTTTGAACAGTTAGATAAGTCAATTAAATAAAAAAAACTAGATAGATTAGTTTTCTTTTATTTTGAACAGTCAGATAAGTCAATGAAATAAAAAACTAGATAGATAGATTAGTTTTCTTTTATTTTGAACAGTCAGATAAGTCAATTAAATAAAAAACTAGATAGATAGATTAGTTTTCTTTTATTTTGAACAATTAGATAAGTCAATGAAATAAAAAAAAAACTAGATAGATTAGTTTTCTTTTATTTTGAACAATTAGATAAGTCAATGAAATAAAAAACTAGATAGATAGATTAGTTTTCTTTTATTTTGAACAGTTAGATAAGTCAATTAAATAAAAAAAACTAGATAGATTAGTTTTCTTTTATTTTGAACAATTAGATAAGTCAATGAAATAAAAAACTAGATAGATAGATTAGTTTTCTTTTATTTTGAACAGTTAGATAAGTCAATTAAATAAAAAAAAAACTAGATAGATAGATTATTCTTTTATTTTGAACAGTTAGATAAGTCAATTAAATAAAAACATTCTGATAGATAGATTAGTTTTCTTTTATTTTGAACAGTTAGATAAGTCAATTAAATAAAAACAACTAGATAGATAGATTAGTTTTCTTTTATTTTGAACAGTCAGATAAGTCAATTAAATAATAAAAACTAAATAGATAGATTAGTTTTCTTTAATTTTGAACAGTCAGATAAGTCAATTAAATAAAAAAAAACTAGATAGATAGATTAGTTTTCTTTTATTTTGAACAGTTAGATAAGTCAATTAAATAAAAAAAACTAGATAGATAGATTAGTTTTCTTTTATTTTGAACAGTCAGATAAGTCAATTAAATAAAAAAAAAACTAGATAGATAGATTAGTTTTCTTTTATTTTGAACAGTTAGATAAGTCAATTAAATAAAAAAAACTAGATAGATAGATTAGTTTTCTTTTATTCTGAACAGTCAGATAAGTCAATTAAATAAAAAAAACTAGATAGATAGATTAGTTTTCTATTATTTTGAACAGTTAGATAAGTCAATTAAATAAAAAACTAGATAGGTTAGTTTTCTTTTATTTTGAACAGTCAGATAAGTCAATTAAATAATAAAAACTATATAGATAGATTAGTTTTCTTTAATTTTGAACAGTCAGATAAGTCAATTAAATAATAAAAACTATATAGATAGATTAGTTTTCTTTTATTTTGAACAGTCAGATAAGTCAATGAAATAAAAAACTAGATAGATAGATTAGTTTTCTTTTATTTTGAACAGTTAGATAAGTCAATTAAATAAAAAAAAACTAGATAGATAGATTAGTTTTCTTTTATTTTGAACAGTCAGATAAGTCAATTAAATAAAAAAAAACTAGATAGATAGATTAGTTTTCTTTTATTTTGAACAGTTAGATAAGTGAATTAAATAAAAAAAACTAGATAGATAGATTAGTTTTCTTTTATTTTGAACAGTTAGATAAGTCAATTAAATAAAAAACTAGATAGATAGATTAGTTTTCTTTAATTTTGAACAGTCAGATAAGTCAATGAAATAAAAAAAAAAAGATAGATAGATTAGTTTTCTTTTATTTTGAACAGTCAGATAAGTCAATGAAATAAAAAAAACTAGATAGATTAATCAGTTTTCTTTTATTTTGAACAGTTAGATAAGTCAATGAAATAAAAAACTAGATAGATAGATTAGTTTTCTTTAATTTTGAACAGTCAGATAAGTCAATGAAATAAAAAAAACTAGATAGATAGATTAGTTTTCTTTTATTTTGAACAGTCAGATAAGTCAATTAAATAAAAAAACTAGATAGATAGATTAGTTTTCTTTTATTTTGAACAGTCAGATAAGTCAATTAAATAAAAAAAACTAGATAGATAGATTAGTTTTCTTTTATTTTGAACAGTCAGATAAGTCAATTAAATAAAAAACTAGATAGATAGATTAGTTTTCTTTTATTTTGAACAGTCAGATAAGTCAATTAAATAAAAAAAAACTAGATAGATAGATTAGTTTTCTTTTATTTTGAACAGTTAGATAAGTCAATGAAATAAAAAAAAACTAAATAGATAGATTAGTTTTCTTTTATTTTGAACAGTCAGATAAGTCAATTAAATAAAAAACTAGATAGATAGATTAGTTTTCTTTTATTTTGAACAGTCAGATAAGTCAATTAAATAAAAAAAAACTAGATAGATAGATTAGTTTTCTTTTATTTTGAACAGTTAGATAAGTCAATGAAATAAAAAAAAATAGATAGATAGATTAGTTTTCTTTTATTTTGAACAGTTAGATAAGTCAATTAAATAAAAAAAACTAAATAGATAGATTAGTTTACTTTTATTTTGAACAGTCAGATAAGTCAATTAAATAAAAAAAAACTAGATAGATAGATTAGTTTTCTTTTATTTTGAACAGTCAGATAAGTCAATTAAATAAAAAAAAAAAACTAGATAGATAGATTAGTTTTCTTTTATTTTGAACAGTCAGATAAGTCAATTAAATAAAAAAAAACTAGATAGATAGATTAGTTTTCCTTTATTTTGAACAGTCAGATAAGTCAATGAAATAAAAAAAAACTAGATAGATAGATTAGTTTTCTTTTATTTTGAACAGTCAGATAAGTCAATTAAATAAAAAAAAACTAGATAGATAGATTACTTTTCTTTAATTTTGACCAGTTAGATAAGTCAATTAGATAAAAAAAAAAAAAACTAGATAGATAGATTAGTTTTCTTTAATTTTGAACAGTCAGATAAGACATTGAAATAAAAACATTCTGATAGATAGATTAGTTTTCTTTTATTTTGAAGTCAGATAAGTCAATTCAATAAAAACACCCTGATAGATAGATTAGTTTTCTTTAATCTTGAACAGTCAGATAAGTCAATGAAATAAAAAACATTTTGATAGATATCGTGAATGGCAAACCACACATATATCGCTTTCAGTTAACCCTTTTATCTCAGTGGGCGGGGCGTAGAGGGTTCGTTATTGTTATGTATTGCACCTGTGATCCCGGGTCGGTCGTCTCTCTCTCTCTCTCTCTCTCTCTCTCTCTCTCTCTCTGTATTCTCTCTGTATATGTCATTTTCTGTATTTCTCTCATTCGCTCTGCTTGTCTGCTTGGCTCTCGTTCTTTCTCTCTTTCTTTTCTCCTGTCTCTTTCTCTTTCTTTCTCTCTCTATTTTTCTTTCTGTTTTCTTTCTCTTTCTCTTTCTCTTTCTCTTTCTCTTTCTCTTTCTTTCTTTCTTTCTTTCTTTCTTTCTTTCTTTCTTTCTTTCTTTCTCTCTCTCTCTCTCTCTCTCTCTCTCTCTCTCTCTCTCTCTCTCTCTCTCTCTCTCTCTCGCTTTCGCTCTCGCTCTCCCTTCCTCTCTCCCCTCTACCTCCCTTCCCCCTCCTTTCCCCCTCCCTTTCCTCCCCCCTCTCCTCCCCTCCCCCCTCCCTCTCACCCCCCACCCCCAATCTCCCTCCCCCTCTCCCTTCCCCCTCCCTCTCCCTCTCCCCATCACCCTCCTCCCTCTCCCCCCTCACCCTCCCTCTCACCCTCCCCCTCTCACCCTCCCCTTCACCGTCTCCATCCTCATCCCACTCCCTCAATAGCCAGGTGATGTACGGGACAGCTGCCTCTCAGATCGGCATAACTGGATGCTCTCGACGGAATCCATGGCGAGGGGATGAGCGACGGTGGCGACGCGGCTCGGCGAGACAATGAGTTATCGTCGGAGGAGGAAGGAAGGAAGGAAATATGCAGGTGGGTTCGTGTTCATCGGTGTCGCTTTGTACTTCATGTTTTTTCTTTTTTTTTTTTTTTTTTTTTTTTTTGATGTGTGTGTTCGTGTGTGTGATTTTTTTTTTCTTTTTTGTGATTTTTTTTTATTATGAGGTTTGATGTTTGCGGAGTGATTCTCTTTTTTCTTTCTTTCTTTTTCTTTTTTTTGGCGGGGGGGGGGGTCGCGATATCTGGTTTCTAAGTGTGATTGTTTTTGGAAGTTTGAGATTTGATGAGAGAGGAAAAAGGGTAGGGAGAAGGAGAGGGAGAGAGAGAGAGAGAGAGAGAGAGAGAGAGAGAGAGAGAGAGAGAGAGAGAGAGAGAGAGAGAGAGACAGACAGACAGACAGACAGACAGACAGACAGGCAGACAGAGAGAGAGAGAGAGACAGAGAGACTGATTGGGAAAGACAGACAGACAGACAGATAAAGGCAGACAGATATACAGATAAAGACAGACAGAGATCCAAGGAAAAAGAAAAACAGACAGAGAAAGAGAGAGAGAAGACCCCAACCGACACCAACTCTCACCACAGAACCGACCCACAGAACCAACGAATCCTCACCACCATCACCTCACCACCACCACCACCCTCACACCCTCACCATCCGCATGTCGCCCTCACCACATGCCATCACCCATCATCTCACCACCACCACCACCACCCTCACACCCTCACCATCCGCATGTCGCCCTCACCACATGCCATCACCCATCATCTCACCACCACCACCACCCTCACACCCTCACCATCCGCATGTCGCCCTCACCACATGCCATCACCCATCATCTCACCACCACCACCACCCTCACACCCTCACCATCCGCATGTCGCCC
>NC_091564.1:35550287-35552787 GCF_042767895.1 Penaeus vannamei | reverse complement strand
CTCTCCCTCATTTACCAAATTCTCCCTTCTCCTCCCCCCCCCCTCACAACTCTCCCTATCCCTATCCCTTCTCCTTTCTCTCTCTCACCCTCTTCTTGCTCATATTCCTCTCTCTCCCTCATTTTCCTCACTCTCCCTTCCCTTCAACTCCTCTCCTAATTGTCACCCTCCCTCTCTCCTCTCCTTTTCTCCCTCTCACCATCTTCTCCCTCAAACCTCAGTCTCCCTTCTCCTCCTCTTCCCCCCTCCCACACCTCTCCCTCTCCCTCTTTCTCCCCTCCTCTCTCTCTCTCTCTTTTCTCCGTCTCTCTCCCTCACCTTCACTCTCTCCCTCAACTTCACTCTCTCCCTCTCCCTCTCCCTCTCTCCCTCTCCCTCTCCTCTCTCCCCATTTACCCCTCTCCCTCTCCCTCTCCCTCTCCCTCTCCTCTCCTCTCCCTCTCTCCTCTCTCCTCTCCTCTCTCTCTCTCTCACCCTCTCTCCTCTCCCTCCTCCTCTCCTCTCTCTCTCTCTCACCCTCTCCTTCCTCCCCTCTCTCTCTTTCTCACCCTCTCCTTCCTCCCGTTCCACCTTCCCCCAAATCCACCTTATTTTCGTCCTGCTCCTAATCAACGCCTTGCAAGATTTCGTGCAAGGAAGCTACGTGTCCAGAGAAAGAATTTGATCTAATGAAATATTTCGCAACCTTGGTCCCGTCTTGTTAGTATTCGATGTTCAGAACCACATACGATGAAGTTGTGGTATGTGATAGGTGATGAGGTGTTAGAAGTATGTTATTTATATGTTTGTTATTTATATATTACGTTTTTTTGTTGGCCTACATGGTGTGATGGATATGCATGTGGTATGTGATAGGTGATAAGATGTTAGAAATATGTTATTTATATGTAGGCCTATTACGTTTATTTGTTGGCCTACATGGTGTGATGGATATGTATGTGGTATGTGATAGGTAATGGGTGAGAAATATTTTTACGTTTGTTTATTGGCCTACATGGGGTGATGGATATGTATGTGGTATGTGATAGGTCATAAGATGTTAGAAATATGTTATTTATGTGTAGGCCTGTTACGTTTATTTGTTGGCCTACATGGTGTGATGGATATGTATGTGGTATGTGATAGGTAATGGGTGAGAAATATTTTTACCTTGGATATGCATGTGGTATGTGGCAGGTCATAAGATGTTAGAAATATGTTATTTATGTGTAGGCCTACATAGTTTGATGGATATGTATGTGGTATGTGATTGGTTGTGTGATGTGAGAAATATATTTACGTTTCTATATATTTATGATTTGATGAATGTGCATGTGATATATACACGATATGTTAATATATGATACAGTGTCCATTTGTTTGTTGCGTTTTTTTCTTTTTATACATATATATCTTAATCATTATTATTATTATTATCATCATTACTATCATTGTCAATATTAACATCATTATTATTACTCATTATCATAATTATGTTTTTATTATCAATATCATTATTATTATCATTATCATCATTATTTTCATTATACTATGATTTTTAGTGTTTCGTGTATTCTGTTTTCATTTGCACAATTTAGTTCGTCTATTGAAAGGTATAATATACATCAAACATCCGCTAATATCCTACTCAAATTTGTCTACTAATCTTTCCTTCCAAAAAGCAAATTATTCTTTTCATTACACACGGAATCGGCTTCGAAAATCTACTTTTTTTTTTTTTTATGGCGTAAGATTCCATTTTCTCTTTGTTTAAACTTTATCGAAAGGGGGGACTATTTTATCAGCAGAAGTGGCGGCGCAAAAACGAGTCAACAGAACTGGCGCCCAATCACTGTAAAAGCACGAGGGAAGAACTCACACCCGGTGCTCCCTCTTCTTGCTTCGATTCCCCTAGTCCTCCTAATCCCCCCAACCCCCCCTTTGATAATTTTCGAATCATGCGATATATATATATATTTTTTTTTCCTTTTGTTTTATTTTTTTATTATTTTTTTCTGTGTGTGTGTATGGGGAGATTTTTTTCTCCTTTTATTTTCCTTTTTTTTTTGGGGGGGGGGGGATTTTAGATATTTTTTATTTATTTATTTATGTTTCTTTTTGGGGGGAGGGAGAGATTTCCCCTATTTTTGGGGAGGTATGTCTGGCTTGTAAGTGTTTGCCTGACTGAACTGAACCCCACTCAATATTCATTTTCTCTCCTGCAAAGCGCGGTGGCTCAAAAAAACAACTTTCGTCTTGCCAAGCCCGGGAGATGCATTTTGGCGAGCAACCCCTGCCAAGATTTTCCTCAAGCTCGACGGAAGCTTTCAGAGGGAAAAGACGCCATTTTTGTGTGTGTGGGAGGGAGATGGGGGAGGGGGAGGGGGAGGGGGAGAAGAGAGCCAGAAGTTACTTTTTCGAAACGAGAATTATTAACTAAATGCTTCGAGGTACAAGCCCCACAGGGAATTATCATTCGCCTTAATGTTTCCGACCAATTAGCTTCAAGTACGAAATCCTT
>NC_091564.1:35517787-35522787 GCF_042767895.1 Penaeus vannamei | reverse complement strand
GTCTTGCAATTTTGCTGACCCGCGTTCGATTCCCGCGCACCGCCAGTGGATGGTCACCCCGGTCATTCCTCTCGCACAAGGGGTAGTTTACAAGTACTATAAACAGACAGGCCACAATTTGACTGATTTCACAATAGCCTGTCACAGCAAACCCTAAATTATATTATTATAATTAGTATATACGTAAGAGGTATTCAATCATGCAATGTATGAATGTTTCTGTTTATGTACACTTATTCGGTTTATTATAAGGACACAGATATACACGTACCACGTAGAATCTAATTCTCATGGAATTATAACTATACTGAAGATCTGCTGGTATCGAGAGATCTAGAATATTCATCTTTCATATCACATCTACTAATATACTATTCATCAACCCTATTAATATAATATTAATACTAATATACTATTCAACACGCAATATTGAAACTTTACACACGCACTCGGGCACAGACCAAGCAGCCAAAACAACAAAAACACACAACATGTAGCTTACACCGACACATACCCCAACACAACCCAACACACACACACACACACACACACACACACACACACACACACACAACCCCCACACACACAGCCCCCCCCCCACACACACAACCCCCCCCCACACACACAACCCCCCCCCCCCCCACACACACACACACCCACACACACACACACAACCCCCATCCCCTCACACACCAACCCCCACACACACACACACAACCCCCTCCCCCCCTCACACAATCCCCCCCCCCAAACAACCAGAAGGACGCGCACTACACACCGAGAAGCCGCGAAGGCCCTCGTAAGAGAAGAGACGAAGCCAAAGCATGCGCGAGCGACGGCAACGAGGGCGGAAGGGTCGCCGACGTCGCGGATCTGATTAGCACGAGAGGCTTTCAGTGCTGGCTGCTTGGAGGGGGGGGGTGAGGGGTACTTGGGGGGGTTGTTCACTTAGCTGGTTTTGGGGGGGAAGGGTCGTTTTCCCCTGTTCTCTGTTTCATTCTATTTGTCCGTCTATCTATTTTCTCTTTCTCTTTCATTCTCTTTATTTCTCTCTCTCTATCTGTCTATCTTCTCTTAATCTATCTTTCATTCTCTTTATTTCTCTCTCTCTATCTGTCTATCTCTCTTATCTATCTGTCTGTCTGTATCTCTCTCTCTTATCTTTCTCTCTCTCTCTCTCTCTCTCTCTCTCTCTCCTTTCTCTCTCTCTTCTCTCTCTCTCTCTCTCTCTCTCTCTCTCTTCTCTCTCTCTCTCTCTCTCTCTCTCTCTCTCCTCTCTCTCCTCTCTCTCTCTTCCTCTCTCTCTCTTCCTCTCTCTCTCTTCCTCTCTCTCTCTTCCTCTCTCTCTCTCTCTCTCTCTCTTCCTCTCTCTCTTCTCTCTCTCTCTCTCTTCCTCTCTCTCTCTTCCTCTGTCTCTCTCTCTCTCTCTTCCTCTCTCTCTCTTCCTCTCTCTCTCTTCCTCTCTCTCTTCCTCTCTCTCTCTTCCTCTCTCTCTCTTCCTCTCTTTCTCTTCCTCTTTCTCTTCCTCTTTCTCTTCCTCTCTCTCTCTTCCTCTCTCTCTCTTCCTCTCTCTCTCTTCCTCTCTCTCTCTCTCTTCCTCTCTCTCTGTCTCGTTCACCCAGTTTTAGTTTTTCCTTCTGTGTTTTTTCTCTCTTGTCTCTTACTTTCTTTTGACTTTCTTGCTGTTTTTTCTCTATTTCTCTATATATATTTAAGGAGGTGGGGGAGGGGGGGTTAAATGAACGATTATTATTATTGTATTGAAGAAGAAAAAAAATGTTGTTGTTTATTTATGTGTATTTTGTTGAATACATAAATTAATTTACGAGCCTCAATTGATTTCGTTTTTGTGTTTTTTATATTTCTTCCTTTCTTTTTTTCGTTTTTTTTTTCTTTCTTTCTTTTTTAGATCGATATTTATTCCTTTCTTTTTTGTTTGATATTTCTTCCTTTCTCTTTTTGTTTTTCTTTTTAACATTCCTTTCTTTTTCTCGATATTTCTTTCTTCATTTATTTATCATTTTTTTATTTTTTTATTTTCATTTATTTATTTATTTATTTTTTTTTTTTTTTTTTTTGCTTTTTCGACATTTTTTTTCTTTTTTTTTTCTTATTATAGTAAAAAAAAAGTCTAAAATCGAGTAAAATGGAGTAAAGAGTATTTGTTTTGAGTTAACCCCACACCCGTATGCAAATGAGAGTAGCAACGCTCTCACGCAGAATCTGGCTTTGCAATCACCCAGTCCCAAAGATTTATTTTAGCAGAAAGAAAAAGATAATTCAGAAACAAATCCAAAGATAACACCCAAGTTACTGGGATAAAGTTAATAGTTTTTATAGACATTTTGAATCTAATATATCAATATATACAGAAGGAAAAAAACATGTATATATATAAACGTATATTATTCCGTCACGATTTTTTAAGTATAGAAATAACCTACTATTTTCAATATCACAGAATGAGACTAAAAACCTTTATGAACATTTTCGTAATCCAGGCTATGTTGTCAAATTCTAGATATCCTTTGGCGTTCTATCAACGTGAATAAGCTACTACATGTCTAAAATAAGCAAATAAATAAGAGAGAGAGAGAGAGAGGGAGAGATTTATAAATTGATGTCTTGAGAGAGAGAGAGAGAGAGAGAGAGAGAGAGAGAGAGAGAGAGAGAGAGAAATTGATATCTTGAGAGAGAGACGTAGATAGATAATGAGATGATTACATAAATAAATTAATAAAAATGATAAATATTTAACCAAATAGATGAATGCATGAATAAATAAACAGATGAAATAAATGCATAAATAGCTAAATGAAAAACAATAAATTATCATATAAATACATAAATTAATCAATTAATTAATTAACGGAATCATCAAATAACAAACAAACCTGTAAACAATCAATCAAACATACAAACACATAAACAAACAAACAAACAAACGTGGACAACTAGATCCATAAATCAATAAAAAAATAAGCAAAAATGGACCGTACAGACCATCCACACCCCGCAGTTCCTCGCTAAGGTCGCCACTCCGCCCATTCCCGGCCTCCGACAGGACAGCAGTCACGTGACCTGACGCAGAGCAGGTCGCGGCGTCCATTACCGGAGAGTAATTGATGACAGGACCTCCCGCGACCCCCAGCCCCTGAGGGAGGATCGCGCGACGCCCCCGGGGACCTTCCCTGCGGCCCCTCCTTCGGGCTCTATTCTCGACCTCCCCCCTCCCCACAAAAAAAAGAAAGAAAAAAATAAAATAAAAAATCTATAATGATAAGGATAAGAATAATAGTAATGATAACAAAAATAAAAATACTACTACTACTACTAATGATAATAATAATAATAGATAGATAAATAGAATTAGAAAATACAGACAGACAAGCCATTAACACATATAGAGAGATATAAACCTACGTGTATACATACATGCTCTTGAATATATATATACAGCTTTACATGCATACACATAGGGAGATTGACATGAGGCTTGAGGGAGAGATAGAGAGAAGGAGAGAGAGTGAGAGAGTGAGAGCGTGAGAACGTGAGAGTGTGTGAGAGAGAGAGAGAGAGAGAGAGAGAGAGAGAGAGAGAGAGAGAGAGAGAGAGACAGAGAGAGAGAGAGAGAGAGAGAGAGAGAGAGAGAGAAATTGATATCTTGAGAGAGAGAGACAGACAGACAGACAGACAAATAGAATGATTATTCTGTCAATATAGTGATTGATAGAAAGAGAAATAGGCAAATAGAGAAATAGATATATAGACAGACAGACTGGTGGGTAAACAGATAAATCAACAAAGAGAGAGATTAAGGCAGCCAGGAAGACAGACAAGCGGACAGATAGATAAACAGAACGACGGCTTGACAGATAGATAGGCATATGAACAGAAACTCGATATTGAGACACAGAGACAAACCCGCAGATAGATAGATAGATCGGCAGATAGACTCTAGATAAACAACCGTACATCATGTAATCCGTGAAGCTATCAAATTAGAAATGAGATCGTGACATGAAAATACCAAACATTTTTTTTTTTTGAGAACCTATTTGAACCTAAAAAATAAAATTGAACTCTTGGCCTAGAGTATTCTGACTCTGGTGATGGAATCCTTCGCCGTTTTGTATAAAAGATGGGAATTTTGGTTTTACTTCTGGTTATTATAAATGTAACGTGTAAATTATACAAATAATTATGTATCTGGCTATATCTGATATCTCACGGCGCTCCCTCATTGGCTAAACGGGATGTCATTAGCTCCGCCCTTATTTTGATTGTCAATCTGTGACATTTTAAGGTGATTTTTTTATTACCTTTTCTTTGAAAATGCATCGGTAATGACAATAGCAAAAAATCGAAAAAGACACCGAAATAAAAGATTTATTATTTGTTAAAGATAAAAGCATAGAGGCGGGGCTTAGGTTGGTAGTTGCCAATTAGAATTTTCATCAAAGCGGAGTGGTAAGACTTACCAAGAAAACACACCCCATACTTATGTCTCGCTGTTTGCTAGTCCGTGTTATTGGTTATGTTTTGGCCTTCTTCAGTGCTGTCTGTGCCTTATAAAATTACTGATTCTGAATTCGTGGAATAATAATAACACAGATAATTCATCAGTATGCATGTGTGTGTGCGTGTTTTTATGTGTGTGTGTGTGTGTGTGTGTGTGTGTGTGTGTGTGTGTGTGTGTGTGTGTGTGTGTGTGTGTGTGTGTGTGTGTGTGTGTGTGTGTGTGTGTGTGTTTGTGTCTCCGTCTGCATCTGCTCTTGCTTGTATATATGTACGCATACATGTGCGTGCTTAAACTGAGGCGCAGTTATTAATAATCTTCCAAATGCAACCATGGCGACAGCGCTTCCATGAGAGCTTCGTACTGTTACCGCTGCCAGAGTAAGGTTTATTATATGATGCTATTCGTTATGATATTCAAGCCTGCAGTCAGCGTGATATGCGAGCGTGCATATTCCATGCAACAAACTTAATGGGTACGA
>NC_091564.1:35510287-35512787 GCF_042767895.1 Penaeus vannamei | reverse complement strand
TATATTGATCTGTCACGCCTGTCAGTCAAGAAACACTCCATATCAGATAACAAGCGATAGTACCAATAGATACTCTTGTGTTGAAAATAGGTAATGTATTCCTTACGTTATACAAGTCTGTTGCGTCTGTCAGTCAAGCATCATATCGAATAGTAAGCAAAAGTACCAACATAAAGTCTTGTGTTGAAAATAGGTACTGCATTCGGCACGTTATACTGAATATTTCTCTGTGTGTTGAAGGAGTGTTTGTTCCCTTGGTTTGAACGAATGTTTTTGTGTATGTGTTGAACGACAGAAAACAAACATTCACTCAACACGCACACAAACATTCAAACAAACCAAGGATGTCTGTTATCCCAGCACGACCTATGTATCTGTTTCGTCTACCAGTCAAGCAACACTTCACATCATGTAACAAACGAAAGCACCAATATCTAACCCCATTGATGTACCCATTAATTCCGTCAAACAAGCTACACATCCGAGCGAGCGACAGGAGCAAGTCATCCCACGTGGCGGCCAACGACGTCAGTTAAGGAAGCCGTCCAGGTATTCTGCAACGGCCAGGTATTCTGCAACGGCCAGGTATTCTGCAACGGCCGGCGATTGCGTCATCAGCAGCAGGAATTCTGGGAAATTGGGATCATGCAACACACGGCACGAAATTGTTGCACGGTGTCGCTCGCTGGCATGAGAGGGACCCTCGTCTCGGGGGTGAATGAGTCTGGTGCTGACGGTTCGCTTGAGGAGAAGAGTGAGGGAGGCGGTTTCTGGGGGGGGGGGGGGGGTGGGGGGCGCTTGCTGTGTGCTTGTGCGTTTGTTTTTGTTTTTTTGTCTGTTTTATTTTGTTTATTTATTGTTGTTGTTGTTGGTGGTGGTGGTTTTGGTGGTGGTGATTTTGGTGGTGGTGGTTGTGTGTGTGTGTGTGCTTGCGTGTGTGTGTGTGTGTGTTTATGTGCATGGTTGTGTCACTGCCGTTCTCTCCAGCTCATTTATAATGTATTCACCGTTCTCTGACAGACGAACAGCAATGACATTTAAATACCACCCAGTTCCTCTTGACCTTTTCTCTTCACTTCTTCTCTTCAATTTCACTAAATAAACTAGAACCCAAATGCCAACCGATGTCGAGTAAAACACATGTCAGTGACAGATAATGCTTCTTACCTTTGAATAATAACAAAACACACACATACACACACACACACACGCACGCACACACACATACACACACACGCACGCACACACACACATACACACACACGCACGCACACACACACATACACACACACGCACGCACACACACACATACACACGCACGCACACACACACATACACACACGCGACTAATACACTGATTTATTTTTTGTTACATTATCCAGTCACTAGTTTTCAGAAAGTGTGAGGATTAACAGACTCAGAAATAGATTGAGGATAAAAGCAATGTCTATTTTTTCTCTCTCTCCATCAGCTGATCTTTATTTTTTTCTCTTTCAAATTCACTTATTTTTCTTTTATGCTTCTGTAATTTTTCCGATTCTCCGAACTATATTCAGCATTCATTCTGTATTTTTCTCTCTCTCTTTTTATCAATTGCCCTTTTAGCCTTTTTCTGTTTTACACTATGATGTATGTGCATTTGGCCTTAATCATCTTTTAATAAGTTTGTGCAATATTAATTACCTGCTTCGTACCCTATGAACTGCATCAACTCTAATGACTCAAGTAGAAATAAAATCAAGATTGTATTCCTCCCTTGACCATTTTTTTCTTTTCTTCATTTCCATCTTTCAAATCCTGCCAACGAAATTATCTCTTCTCTTTAATCCCTCTTTGTCTGCAGGAACATCAAACCCACCTGTTATCTGCGTCTTATTTCGTCTCTCCTACCATCTCTCTTTCTCCCTCGTCTGTCTCCTTCTCTCTCTCTCTCTCTCTCTCTCTCTCTCTCTCTGCTTCACCCTGTCCGTGTTTCTGTCTCCTCTCTCTTTCTGTCCGTCTGTTTGTCTCCTTCCCTCCAACCCCCCCCCCCTCTCTCTCTCTCCTCTCACACTTCCACTTTCACTCTCTCTCTCTCTCTCTCTCCGCCGCCCCCCCTCTCTCTCTCTATGTCACTTTCACTCTCTCTCTCTCTCTCTCTCCCTCTTTCACTCTCACTCTCTCTCTCTCTCTCTCTCTCTCTCTCTCTCTCTCTCTCTCTCTCTCTCTCTCTCTCTCTCTCTCTCTCTCTCTCTCTCTCTCTCTCTCCCCTCACTCTTTTTTTTCTCTCTCTCTCTCACACACTTTCACTCTTACTCTCTCTCTCTCTCTTTTTCTCCGCGTCGAAATCTTCATCCCTCCGCCATTTTGGAGACTTAAGAGTTTAATTGGTTCGTCCCCGGTTGTCGGCGAGTCCACTTCCTTCTCATTTGTCTTGAGATTTTCCGGGTCGACGTCATGAGACATCTCGAAGGAACTGGAAGATTTATTGGCTGAGACTCCCGATCTGGCGTCGACGCAG
>NC_091564.1:35500287-35505287 GCF_042767895.1 Penaeus vannamei | reverse complement strand
ACAACAGTAGTCGTAGTATTATTAAAAATAAATAAAATATGACAATAAAAATTCATAAACAACAAAAATAATAAAATAAAATAATAATAATACCTACGAAAATAGTTAAATGAACGAAATAAAAATGAAATTCCACCCAACAGACTGCCATCGCCTGCCTCTAACATCTCTGGTATTTGACACTTTTCGGAGCCTGGGTTTAAATCCTTCTCGGGTGTAAAGGTCGACGAGTTCTCTGCGTCCGAAATGTGTTGGTTTGTTGACTTTTTTATCATTTCGGCTCGTGAGAGAGAGAGAAAGAGAGAGAGAGAAAAAAAGAGAAGAGATGAAGGAGGAGAAGGGGGAAGAGGATATTGGGGGTGGGGGAGAAGGGAGAGAAGGAGAGGGGGAGTGGGGAGGGAGAGAGTGGGAGGGGGAATAGGGAAGGGAGGGGAGGTTGGGAAAGAAAACAAGAGAGAGAAAGAAAAAAAAATCAGAAAAAATACACGAAAAAGAATAAACGGAAGCAAATAAACACAAAACAAAAATCTAAAAGAAAAAGACCAAACAGAAATCGAAAACCAACAAAACAAACAAACAAAATGCAAAAAGAGGAAAAAAAAAAGGAGAAGCGAAAGGGTTAAATTGCACTCATGGAATGTCGATGCAAAATTCATGAACAAAAATCGCTTTTCAAACCTCCACAAGGCCGCGTTTTACTCGCCGATTAATGTATGCACACGTTTACAGTATCTGCAAATATGCCTTGTGATTAAAACGCTTCTCCGCTCGCAAGCCAGTGGGGTGAAGTGCATCCAAGTGCACACTCGCTCTCACACTTTACACTTTTTGCACTCACGCACTCACATTTTACACTTGGTTTTCACTCACGCGCGAACACTTTACACTTTTTTTCACACGCGCACCCACATTTTACACTTTTTTCACTCACACTTTCCACTTTTTTTACTCATGCACTCACATTCTACACCTATTTCACTCACGCACTCACACATTCCACTTTTTTCACTCACGCACTCACACTTTTTACTTCTTTCACTCGCGCACTCACACTTTACGCTTTTTGTATTCACGCACTCACACTTTCCACTTTTTTCACTCACACTTTCCACTTTTTTCACTCACACTTTACGCTCACGCAACCACACTTTACACTCTTTTCACTCACACTTTACACTTTTTTCACTCACGCACTCAAACTTTCCACTTTTTTACTCACGCACTCACACTTTCCATTTTTTCACTCGCTCTCACACTTTCCACTTTTTTCACTCAACACTTTCCACTTTTTCACTCACGCATTCACACTTTCCACTTTTTTACTCACGCACTCACACTTTCCACTTTTTTCACTCACTCACACTTTCCACTTTTTCACTCACGCACTCAAGCGTTCCACTTTTTTTCACTCACGCACTAACACTTTACACTTTTTTTCACTCACGCACTCACACTTGACACATTTTTCACTCACGCACACTCTCCACTTTTTCACGCACGCACTCACCCTGACTCACTCATTTAATAACCAACCATCTCGAGGAACTCACTGAGGAGCTAACGTATTCATACACGTGCGGGCGAACTCAGAATGAAAGCTTGGAAGAAGTGGGGAGGAAGGGGAGGAAGAGGGTGGTAGGGAGAGAGGGAGGAAGGGAAGGAGGGAGGGAGGGAGGGAGGGAAGGAGGGAGGGAGGGAGGGAAGGGGGGAGGGAGGGAGGGAGGGAAGGAGGGAGGGAGGGAAGGAGGGAGGGAGGAGGGAAAGAAGGAGGGAGGGAGGGAAGGAGGGAGGGAAGGAGGGGAAGGGAGGGAGGGAGAGAGGGACGGAAGGAGGGAGGGAGGGAGGGAAGGAGGGAAGAAGGGAGGGAAGGACGGAGGGAGGGAAGGAGGGAAGGAAGGAGGGAGGGAAGGAGGGAAGGAGGGAAGGAGGGAAGGAGGGAGGGAGGGAGGGAGGGAGGGAGGGAGGGAGGGAGGGAGGGAGGGAGGGAGGGAGAGAGAGAGAGAGAGAGAGAGAGAGAGAGAGAGAGAGAGAGAGAGAGAGAGAGAGAGAGAGAGAGAGAGAGAGAGAGAGAGAGAGAGAGAGAGAGAGAGAGAGAGAGAGAGAGAGAGAGAGAGAGAGAGAGAGAGAGAGAGAGAGAGAGAGAGAGAGAGAGAGAGAGAGAGAGAGAGAGAGAGAGAGAGAGAGAGAGAGAGAGAGAGAGAGAGAGAGAGAGAGAGGGAGGGAGGGAGGGAGGGAGGGAGGGAGGGAGGGAGGGAAGGAGGGAGGGAAGGAGGGAGGGAAGGAGGGAGGGAGGGAAGGAGGGAGGGAGGGAAGGAGGGAGGGAGGGAAGGAGGGAGGGAGGGAGGGAGGGGAAGGAGGGAGGGAGGCACAGGAAGGGAAAGAGGCAGGCAGGCAGGGAGGGAGGGAGGGAGGGAGGGAGGGAGGGAGGGAGGGAGGGAGGGAGGGAGAGAGAGAGAGAGAGAGAGAGAGAGAGAGAGAGAGAGAGAGAGAGAGAGAGAGAGAGAGAGAGAGAGAGAGAGAGAGAGAGAGAGAGAGCGAGAGACAGACAGATAAATAAGATAGATAGATAGATAGAGAGAGAGGGCGAGAGCGAGAGTTAGAGATAGCTAGACAAACAAACAGAAATAGACAGACGAGACAAAAAAACGAAAAAAAGTAATAACACGAAAACGAAAACAGATACAAACCACACCAACAACAACCGAAAAAAAACAACAGAAATACAACAAAAACACAACAACAACCTACCGTACATTTTCTTTTTTTCATTCGAGAAGAGAGAATTAAGCAGACGAAAAGAGAGAGAAAGAGAACCCGAGAAAAGTGCAGTTCATCGCCAGACTCTCATTAACACTCGACAGTAATGGTAGTTTCCCCCGTCTCATTAGAACAGCTGGGGGAGGGGGGGGAGGGGGTATAATGAGTGTCATTTTGCGTTTGTTTGTGTATCTCCCAACGGAAAAGGGAGATGAGATGGGAAGGAATAGGAAGTAGGGAAATAGATGAAATAGGAGAGGAAGAGAAAGAGTGTGATAAGGGAGATGAGATGGGAAGGAAGAGGAAGTAGGGAAAAAGATGAAATAGGAGAGGAAGAGAAAGAGTGTGATAAGGGAGATGAGATGGGATGGAATAAGAAGTAGGGAAAAATATGAAATAGGAGGAGAAGAGAAAGTGTGGTAGGGGAGAAGAGATGGAAAGGAATAAGAAGTAGGGAAAAAGATGAAATAGGAGAGAAAGAGAAACAGTGTGATAGGAGTTATTCAAAATATAAGTTATAATTCCGTTATGTTGTTATATCACATTAAATAGCTGAGTGGTGGTTGTGAAAAAAAGCATTGTATTAACAAGGAAATTACTTTTTTTCAGTTTTAATATCATAAGGTCATGTCTGAGGAAATGATTTTATGTAGATATACGTAACTTTTTCGGTGGTAAATATGTTAGCAAAATTATAAAATTAATGGTAATTAAAATGACTTCATAATAATGATACTGACGGTGGTAATTATATTCATACAGAAAATATTAAAAATGAAAGTGAAGGATAACAGTTAATTATGAACATGATGTTACTGTAGCAGTAATAGTGGTAGTAGTAGTAATAATAATGATAATGATAATAAAAATAATGATAATAATAATAATAGTAATAATGATAAAAACAATATTAACAATAATAATAACAGTAATAATAACAATAATGCTAATGCTAATAACAATGATAATAATAATAATAATAATAACAGTAATAGCAATAGTAATAGTTATAGTAATAGTAATAGTAATAATAATGATAATAATAATGATGATAATGATAATGATAATAATAATAACAATAATAATAATAATAATAATAATAATAATAATAACAATAATGATAATAATAGCAATAATAGAAATAATAATAACAATAATAGTAATGATAATAATAACAATAATAGAAATAACAATAATAATCATCCTAATAATAATGATAATAATGTGTTGACTGAAATATTCATAACTATATTTGTCAAGGAAAATTATTTGGAAAGAAATGGGG
The DNA here is from genome assembly GCF_042767895.1 of Penaeus vannamei. Taxonomy (NCBI): domain Eukaryota; kingdom Metazoa; phylum Arthropoda; class Malacostraca; order Decapoda; family Penaeidae; genus Penaeus; species Penaeus vannamei. The sequence goes on along the minus strand of NC_091564.1, from coordinate 35,501,245 downwards.
TAATTTCTTTTAGTATAATTGCGAGACTTTAATAACTGCATAATAATGACATTATTTTCGTCTTGAGCATTTTGTTAATTCAACAAAAAATAAATATATAAATAAATAAAACACATACTTCTAAAAATATATTCTCATCCCTTAAAATATGAAAATAGAAACGAATATAAAATATTAAAAAGTTTATTGCAAAGAAACATTTTATTTTATTTTACATGTACTTCCCATTATGTCAAGTGTTGCATGTATTGCTTTGAACTTCTTGAGCTTCTTGAGGTAGATTCTGGAGTGGTTGGTGCTTCGACATGCCTTCCGCCTCCGTTTTCTTTGACGCCTCGGGGGCGAAACTCCCGTTTTCTTTCTTATTCCCATTCTCGAACCCGTTTTCTATCTCCGCCTCGTTCTCCTTCTTCCCTCTTCCTCCTCCTCCTTCTTCTTCTACCTCGCCCTCCTTCCTAACGACGCCGTTCTTCTCACATTCCTTTTGTACTTCGTCAGATCGGCCTGAGGCCTCCTCTTGCTGCAGCTTCTCCTCCTCCTCCTTGAGCTTCGCCAGCTGACCGTAGTAGATGGCGGCTTTCTCTCGCTTGGTTTTGACGAGGATGCGGTGGCCGGGGCAGTCGAGGCCCTCCGTGTAGCACTTCACGCGGCAGCAGGCTCGGCACATGTTGTGTACGCAGCGCCCGCCCTGGGGAGAGGAAATGAGGCTTGGTGGTAGTCTTACTTTATTATTATATTTTTTTTTTTGAGTATGGAGGTATAACTGCTTCTCTTGCTCGCTCGCGCTCTCTCTCTCTCATTCTTTCTCTTTCTCTACCCTGCCTAACCCCTCTCTCTCTCTCCCTCTTTCCCCCTCCCACCCCACCCCCTACCCTCCCCTTTCCCTTTCCTACCCCACCCCACCCCACCCCTTCCCTCCCTCTCCAATCAGCTGTTGCGAGCAGGAGACTTAAACGCC
>NC_091564.1:35487787-35490287 GCF_042767895.1 Penaeus vannamei | reverse complement strand
ACCCGCGGACATTACTCTATAAAGTTTTCAGACTTGCGTTCGCTCTCTCTCTCTTTCTCTTTCTTCTCTATCCATCTATCTATCGATCTATCTATCTACCCATCTATCCATTCATCCATCTCTCTATCTAGCTACTTATTTATCTACCTATCTCCCTATCTATTTATCGATCTTTCTCTCTCTCTTTACACGCAAACACACAGACACACGCACACATATATATATAAATATATACCTACCTACCTACCTCTTACCTAAATACACACACACAATACATATACATATACATATATATATATATATATATATATATATATATATATATATATATATATATATATATATATATATATATATATTTATACATTTCTCCCTGATGCACTGCCTCCCCACGCATCCCGCCCCCCTCTGCCCTGCAACATATGTCTCCCGCCTGTTCCTCCCCAAGAGCAACTGCATGCCATCATTACCAATAATCATATCTGTTGATTGTGCTCGTAACAGTTACTATAAAACCCTCGTAAATGTGCGCCTGTTATTAATAAAGCCCGGGATGCAGTCTAACCACGGGCCATTACATTAACTCGGCCCCGGTGCTAAAATTTATTGCAGGGACAAAATCTACAAGATTGAATTACGTTGCACAGGCGCTTTCGGGTTCCGCGTCAAGTGTCGTTGCAAATGGAATGGAAACAGAGAACTTCGAGCTGAAAACTACGGAGGAGGAAGAGGCAGAAAGACTACAATAGAACGGTCCATTGATCTTTGACCTTGCAACTCCTATTGCAATTTGCTATCATCGTTTCGTCCTCCTCCCCTTTTTTACTGTCTGCAGCATTAGTGTGTTCCCATTATTCAAATTGGTTACTGGTTCATTTAGCCTCATGCACTATTCCCTGCTCTCTCTCTCTCTCTATTCCCTGCTCTCTCTCTCTATTCCCTGCTCTCTCTCTCTATTCCCTGCTCTCTCTCTCTCTCTCTCTCTCTCTATTCCCTGCTCTCTCTCTCTCTCTCTCTCTCTCTCTCTCTCTCTCTCTCTCTCTCTCCTCTCTCTCTCTCTCTCTCTCTCTCTCTCTCTCTCTCTCTCTCTCTCTCTCTCTCTCTCTCTCTCCCTCTCCCTCTCTCACTGAAAGGGGTACGAGATTAATTGCAATGACGAACTCGAGCTAAAAGTGGCAAATTAGTTCGCATTATCCCTTCGCGCATTTGTTCGACACCCCCCTGGGCCCACGGAGTACGAGACCCTGGGACACCCACCCTCCCTCCTCTCTCGCCTTTCAAGAATCCTCAAACGATACCGAAAGAAAAGAAAGAATAATATCCTACTCACACATCCTCCTCAAACGATACCGAAAGAGAAAGAATAAAATCCTACTCACACATCCTCCTCAAACGATACCGAAAGAAAAGAAAGAATAAAATCCTACTCACACATCCTCCTCAAACGATACCGAAAGAGAAAGAATAAAATCCTACTCGCACATCCTCCTCAAACGATACCGAAAGAAAAGAAAGAATAAAATCCTACTCACACATCCTCCTCAAACGATACCGAAAGAGAAAGAATAAAATCCTACTCACACATCCTCCTCAAACGATACCGAAAGAGAAAGAATAAAATCCTACTCACATCCTCCTCAAATGATACCGAAAGAAAAGAAAGAATAAAATCCTACTCGCACATCCTCTTCAAACGATACCGAAAGAGAAAGAAAAAAATCAATCCTACTCACACATCCTCCTCAAACTATACCCAGAGAGAGAGAAAAAATAAAATCCTACTTACGCCTCCTTCTCTCTCCGGCCTTTCGACCCACACTTACTCATAGTCTTCAGGAGGTCCCACTCGTCCTGGAGGAAGGCGCCGTAGTGGCCGCGCCGGGCTATGGCCTGGGGGCAGCCGAGGTTGAGGTCGACGGCATCGCAGAGGGGCGCGGCCAGCTTGCACGCCTGCACGAAGGTCTCGGGGTCGTTGGAGCAGAACTGCAAGCAAGGGAGGGAGACGTCGGGGTTAAGGGAGCACGTGAGAGGACGAAATGGAGAGGAGGGAGGGAGGGAGAGAAGTGGGTAAGTAGGTAGGTATTGGGTGGGTTGGAAAGGGAAGAACACAGAGAGAGAGAGAGAGAAGAGACAAAACAGAAAAGACAAAGAGAGAAATGAAGAGAAGAAAACTCAACAGAGAGAGACAGAATGAAGAGAAGAGAAGAGAAGAACAGAGAAGAGAGTCCAGAAGCGAGCGAGCCAACCAAACCTGACCTCCCGGTTCTACAAGTCAGCGAAAGGATTTCAAGGGATAAGCCTCCACGCGCACGAAAAAGAGTACTAAGCAGAGAACGAGTAAACGGCGTGGGAGGGAAAGACCCCGAGAATTGCAGCGGAGGTGAATCTATTATTGCAAAGAGATTCCGCGTTGTTTAGGGATGTGCAAAAATTCAGACCCCCATTGTTGCTTTCGCGGGATTATGCTTTTGCACTGTTTGGGGGCAGAATATGAGTGTGC
>NC_091564.1:35477787-35480287 GCF_042767895.1 Penaeus vannamei | reverse complement strand
GCTGTGACGTCGCGCGGGGGCCAAAACAGTGCTACGGGGCTCCAGGTCGCTAAGGCTTGGAGACCCGCAAGGAAAACACGCGCCGAGAAACCTTCCTTGCTTCGCCTCTCCCTGCGGGGCCGTTCTGTCCCAGGGAAGAGAGGAATTCTGCGCTTACATCATCGTCATCCTCTCGTGTTGCTAGGTTCGACTTCCGCGTGAATCTCCTCCGACGTCTCGCCCGAACGCGCCCCGGGGTATTCAGCACTATTCTGCCCCGACACTCGATCGGCTCTCACCTCGTGGGAAAGTTTCAAACAACATTTGCATATGAAAAAGTTGGATCACGAGGGGGAAAAAAAATCGCTCCCTTTCTGCTAACTTATCTTTTTATCATTTTTATATTCTCCTTCCCTTACCACCTCTGTCTCCTTCTCTACTTCTCTCTCCCTCTACTTCCTCCTCCTTCTCCTGTTAGCGGCTAGCGTGTTGGTCTAGCAATCTTGCAGACCTGCGTTCAATCCCACGCCCGGCCAGTGAGTGGTAACCCCGGTCATTCCTTGCACACAGGAGGAGGTTTGGAAGCAACATAAAACAGACAGTATGTCACAGCAAAGAATATCCATTGTAACAAATGGAATTAAAACTAAATCTCCTTTTCTTCCCCCTCTCACTCCCTCTATCCTTCCACTTCCCAATCTCCCTCCCATCCCTCTTCCCTCTTTTCCTCTCCTTCCCTTTCCTCCTCTCCCTCTTCCCCCTCCCATCCCTCTTCCCCCCCTCCCTTCCCTCTTCCCCTCCCTCTCCTCTCCCACTCCCTCTATCCTTCCCCCTCCCGTTCTCCCTCTCCCCACTCCTCCTCTCCCTCCTCCTCCCCCCCCACCCCAACTCCTTAACTCCCTCTCGCCCTCCTTGCTCCTAAATCACATCAGGAAAGTTAGGCCGAGACCCGACCGGCGCTGGAGTCCTCGGGCGCGGCAGAGAGAGCGGCGAGGCGGCGGGCGTCCTCAGTGCGCTGTCTGCCTCGGTTCACGCTCTCTCTCTCGTATCGATGGAAAAGATATGAATGGGTGAAATAGATAGATAAATAGATAGATATCAGTCAATGAGGGCAGATCTATCTAAAGAAAGCAGAAAAAGGGAAAGAAAAGAACAAAGATAAATAAATAAATAGATAGATAGATTGATAGATATATTTATAGATAGACAGACTGAGGGATTGATAGATATATAGATAAAACAGACTGAGAGGTAGATACATTTATAGAAAAACAGATTGAGGGATTGATAGATATATAGATAAATAAATTGAGAGGTATATACATAAATAGATATATGGATTGCGAGGGATATACATTTATAGATAAACACATTGAGGGATAGATAGATATATAGATACATAGATTGAGAGGTAGATACATAAATACATAAACAGATTGAGGGATTGATAGATATATAGATACATAGATTGATAGACAGATACACAAATAGATAAAAGATGAATACATAAATAAAATTAAATCAGTTGTACATGAAAATAAACATAAATAGTTACATACATAATCAATCCTAAACAGTTAAACAAATAAATAAATAAACAAACAAATAAATAAACAATTGGATATAACACCCTGAGAAAAAATACGCACAGATACATTCATACAAAAGCATCACTTACATTTACATCATCATTTATAAACTAAACAACATGCCGCCACACACACACGCTCTGCACACGGCGCGCTCCTCCCGCCGGCGCCAAATTCAAAAACACTCGACCGGGCGCTGTCTATCGGCTCTGAAGTGATCTATCGCTTGTCTGGCCATGGCACCACAACGCAATGTGGTATTGACTGAGTGGTGGTGGTTGTTGGTGGGTGGTTGGGGGTGGTATGGTGGAGGGGGAGAGGGAGGGGGAGGGGAGGTGAGGGAGGGGGAGGGGAAGGGGGAGGGGGGAGGGGGAGGTGGAGGGAGAGGGGGAGGTGGAGGGAGAGGGGGAGGGGGAGTGGGGACGGTAGCAGTAGTGGTGGTGGAGGTGGAGGTGGAGGTGGAGGTGGAGGTGGAGGGGTGAGGTGGAGGTGGAGGGTCAATGGTGGTGGAGGTGGAGGGTTAGTGGTGGTTGGAGGTGGAGGGTGAGTGGTGGTGGTGGTGGTGAGTTGAAGGTGGCGATGGTAGTGCTACCCGCCTACCCATACTCCTTCGCGGGGCAAGATGGCGCCGTACCAACTCTCGTTATTCCCGCCCCCTCCCTCCCTCCCCCCCTCCCCCGCAATCGCCTTCCGGCTGAGGTTTCCAGCGATAAACGGTCGGTATTACCCGCCCCCCCCTCCCCCTCGGTCAATGGAGGGAGCACCGATGGCGTGGAAGGGGGGGGGGCTTACCCCGGGTTGGGAGAGAGAGGGAGGGAGGGAGGGAGGGAGGGAGGGAGAGGGAGGTGAGGGAGGGAGGGAGGGGAGGGAGGGAGGGAGGGAGGGAGGAAAAGAGAGGAAAAGAGAGAGAGAGAGAGAGAGAGAGAGAGAGA
>NC_091564.1:35472787-35475287 GCF_042767895.1 Penaeus vannamei | reverse complement strand
AGGTGGGGACGGGAGGGGAGGGGAAAGTGGGGAGAGGGGAGAGGAGTCGAGAGGAGGGGAGGGAGAAAGGGAGAGAAGGAGGGAGAGGGGAGAGAGAGTGAGGGAAGGAGTGACTGAAGACGAGAGGGAGGGAGGAAGGGAAGAAGAGGGGAGTGGAGGGAGAGAGGGAGGGAAGGAAGAGGGGTGGAGGGGGTAAGAGAAAAGAGAGTGTACCCTCTATATCCTTTTAAGAACCTCTAACCCTTTCCTTACACACACACCCCACACACACTCAAACATACACACACACACCCACACGCACACGCACACACACACACCCACACCCCCACCCACAGGCACACACCCACCCACACGCATACATGACTTCCACCCACCCTCCCACACCTACCCACCCACCCACCCTCCCACACCTACCCACCCACCCACCCTCCCACACCTACCCACCCACCCACACGCACACACACCCACCCACACGTACACGCACACACCCGGGGGACACTACGTCTACATTTGCACCGTGGCCTCTTTTAGGGGGTTGACGCCTTAACGAGCGCCCGCCGAGTAGGTCCTAGTGGGGAGACGGGGGGGGGGGGGGGGTTAAAATGGGTGGAAGGAGCGAGTTGGAGTAAAATGGAATAGGGAGGAAGGAGGGAGGGAGGGGGATGGGGAGAGGGAGAGGGAGAGGGAGAGGGAGAGGGAGGGAGAGGGAGAGAGGAAGGGGGGATGGGGAGGGAAGGAAGGGAGAGAGGAAGGGGGATGGGGGATGGGAGGGAGAGGGCGACAGAGAGAGAGAGAAAGAGAGAGAGAGAGAGAGAGAGAGAGAGAGAGAGAGAGAGAGAGAGAGAGAGAGAGAGAGAGAGAGAGAGAGAGAGAGAGAGAGAGAGAGAGAGAGACGAGACGAGAGAGAGCGAGAGAGAGCGAGAGAAAGAGAGAGAGAGAGAGAGAGAGAGAGAGAGAGAGAGAGAGAGAGAGAGAGAGAGAGAGAGAGAGAGAGAGAGAGAGAGAGAGAGAGAGAGAGAGTGAGAGAGAAACCACACATCCTAATGTGAAAATAATGAATACAGTCAGGTGTAAAGGAGAGAAAATATGCAAATCAATTCATAAAAAGGGACAACTATTCCGACATTTTTCTTACTTCTCGTGTATGCGTGTGCCTGAGTGTAAGAATGTGCACCCAAGGCATCCGATGTTCCCGTACGGTACAAATCATCCCAATCTGAACAATATACCAGAAATCTGCATTCCCACCAAAAGACTAATAAATAAATATAAAAAAAAAGAAATTCTCCCAACAAAGACTAAAAAATAAATATTAAAAAAAAGAAATTCTCCCAACAAAGACTAATAAATAAATAATAATAATAATAATAATAAAATCCACAGTCGGGCCTCGAACCCAACTCCAACCCGAGGCCGACGTCGCGCTGGCGGACGGGCGGCCGAGCGAGCGACAGGAGGAAGAGCAGCTCCTCCTCCAGCGTCGAGGAGGAGATAGCGGCCTCTCAGCGCCTCCCCGGCCTCGCCCTCAGCCCCTAATGGCGATGCAGAAAGGCACTCGGGAGCCTAACGAGGGGTCATTAGCATAATGTTGCCTTTCGGGGCAGCATGGCAACGGCGGCGGGCGGAGGGCGGGGCGGAGTCTGAGGAAGGGTTTTATGGCCCGGCACTTGCCATTGCACAAAGGCGACGTTGGAGGAAGATGGAGATCAAGAAGAAGGAGGGGAGGAGGAGGAGGAGGAGGAGAAAAATAAGAAAAAAGGAGAAGAAGAAAAAACAATAATAAGGAGGAGGAGTAGGATAAGAAGAGGAAAAAGAAGGAGCAGGAAAAAGAGAAGAAGATGAAGAAGAAAAAGTAGAAGAAAAAAACAAAAAACAACAACAAAACAGGTGAACAGAAATAGAATTCGCTTCACACACACACACAAAAGAGAGAAAAAAAAACACTACCAAGCGCTGAGGAAGATAATGTTATGAAAATGTGACGCTGCGATTCCGGCAAACAATTTCCCCCGTGCAGCATATGATGACAACATGTCGCCCGCCGGAATGAGGTGAGTTCAGCGCCGAGCCAAACTTTCCATAACACAGCGCTCGCGCCTCAAAACAATAGTATCCCACACAGGCCTGCAATCAATGCACTTACACTTACACATACACATACACACACACACACACACACACACACACAGTGAGAATGAAAGAGAAAAAAGGTGGGAAAAAGAGAAAGATAGATGTAGATAGATAGATAGACAGATAGATAGATAGGTAGATAGAAAGGAAAAAGGGGGAAAGGGAGGGAGGGGAGAGAGAGAGAGAGAGAGAGAGAGAGAGAGAGAGAGAGAGAGAGAGAGAGAGAGAGAGAGAGAGAGAGAGAGAGAGAGAGAGAGAGAGAGAGAGAGAGACGGGGGGGGAGAAAGAGAGAAAAAAGGAAAGAAAGAAGTAGAAAGAGATAGGGTAGGTGGAGGAGAGAAGAAAAAGAAAGAGAAAAGCCGAGAAAGAA
>NC_091564.1:35452787-35462787 GCF_042767895.1 Penaeus vannamei | reverse complement strand
ATCTTTCTTCTTGTTATTCGCCCTCGCCCTCCTCTTCCACTTCCTTTTTTTGTTCCTCTTCCTCTTCATTTTCTTTCCCGTCTTCCTCTTTTTACTTCCCCTCTTCATTTTCTGCTTCCTCTTCCTCTTCCCTACTCCTGCTCTTCCCTTCTCGTACCCCTCTTCCCTTTTCCTCCTCCTCCTCTTTCTCCACCTATACCTCCTCCTCCACCTCCACCTCCTCCTCCACCACCTTCACCACCCTCGCCCTTTTTCCTGTCCCCCTTCTTCCCTTCCTTCGCATATCCGACCCATCCATCAAGGCCGTTATCAGGACCCCTTACAACATCGTTATCGACCTAACGAGCTTTCTGGAGCCCGTGCCGCCCTCCCCCCCCTCCCCCCGTCCACCCCCAACCCACTCCCTCTTCCTTCACGTCAGGGGAAGGTCACGATCCTTGCCCTTGGCATTTCCCCCTAAAACTCCTTGTGACAAAGGAAGAAAAGACATGATGAAAGGGAATAAACATCTTCACAATGCAGGAGATGCGTTTAACCGGTTTCGAAAATGTCTTCGTCGGAACTGCGTGTGAAATACGCGTATGTCTGGCTAAGATTCATTCGGTTAAATGCATCTCTTGTATTGTGAAGACCTTTTCTATATTTTCCCCCTAGTTATTATATCTTCGAATAGCCTGATTTCTTCCCTGTGAACACCTACTTCATTTCTATATTTATTTACTTTCTTAACAGGTACCTACATTACGTCACTGTTATCATACATATATATACATCCATTCAGTCATTCATCCATACGTACATGCACACACACACACACACACACACACACACACACACACACACACACACACACACACACACACACTCACACACACACACACACACACACACACGCAAAGCAAACAAACAAACACACACATATACAAACACAAAAGGTAAACAAACACAAAAAGAAATTAAACTGCACCGAAACGTTACGATTCAATTTTATCGCTTTTTGCGTCTTTTCTTTCTTTTTCATCTCCGTTTATACGTTTAAACATACACATGATCAAACAAATCAAATGATAAGCTAACGATTTAATACTCATGCAACCCCAGAAAAAATAACTATCCGAAACCCTACCCTAGTGGTGGACATCGCATTCGAACACGGTGCAAAATGAACCTAAAAGGCCGCGAATCCCGACTTACGAAATCGCGGATCCCGAGTTCGAACACAGCGAACACAGAGGTTGAAGACAGCGGATCCTGTGTTCCTAATTCAATAACATCACGAATCCCGAATTCGAACACCATGAATCCCGAATTCGAACACAACGGATCCCGTGTTCGAACACAGCTAATCCCGTGTCCGAACGCCTGAACGCCGCGCCGCCAACCCGATTAACCGCCGACAAATCTTGGACCGGCACCAACAATTCGTTCGGAGATCCAGAGAGAGAGAAAGAGAGAGAGAAAAAAAACGGTATTTAATTCCCTCCTGGCTAATAGTGATTGCAACTTACCTTGGTGCGAGGAAGGTGAGCTCATTTCCTCTAGGTGTAATGTGCGTGCGTGCGTGCGTGCGTGCGTGCGTGCGTGCGTGCGTGTGTGTGTGTGTGTGTGTGTGTGTGTGTGTGTGTGTGTGTGTGTGTGTGTGTGTGTGTGTGTGTGTGTGTGTGTATGTGCGTGTGTGTGTGTGTGTGTGTATGTGCGTGTGCGTGTGCGTGTGCGTGTGTGCGTGCGTGTGTCTCCCTTCTATCTCCTCTCTCCCTTGTCTCCTCTTTCTCTCTCTTACATCCCTTTATTCTCTTTCAAGGAAAAGAATGAGTTTGTACATTTTCTAAATAATAAAAACAATTAATCCTCCTCCTCCCTCTCCTTCTCCCCTTCGCTCTCCCTCTCCTTCCCCCCTTCCCTCTCCCTCTCCATATCCCTTTCCCTCCCTTCCTCTTCTCCCTTTCCCTCTCCCTCTTCTTATCTCTCCTTCTCCTTCTCTTTCTTCTCTCCCCCCTCCCTCTCTCCTTCTCCCCTTCGGTCTCCCTCTCCCTCTTCCTCTCCTACTTCCCTTCTCGCTCTCCCTCTCCCTACCTCCCATTTCCCTTCAATCCACCCACTCTCCCCATCCCTTCCTCTTCACCCATCAATCCCAACGGAAAAAAATCCACTCCATAGACGTCGACGTAAAAAATAATTATCCCTCGCCATACCCCGCCAGTGATCACATGTTACATATGATAATGCTGTGCAAACCCCCTTATTAAATCGCGAGCAATGGACAATTTTGAGAGAAGCGTCATATCTGTTTTGTTTTTTTTCGATGTCCATTATGTATGCTCACTCATTAAGTTCCAAATTCATTTTGCGCTCATAAATATCTGAATCGGAAACATCATTTTAGCTACTGACTGAATTACACTTATCAATTAGATAGAAAAAAATATATATGCACGTACAAACGCTAGCAAAGAAGAAAATTTACTGATTAACAGAATTGCTCTTTCTCTTTCTCTGTTTGTCTCTCTGTCTGTCAGTCTGCCTGCTTCTTTCTCTCAATCTTTCTCTTTCTCTCTGCCTATTTCCGTCTGTCCGTCTGTCCGTATGTGTGTGTGCATGTATGTATGTATGTATGTATGTATGTATGTATGTATGTATGTATGTACGTATGTATATGTCTGTCTGTCTGTCTGTCTGTCTGTCTGTCTGTCTGTCTGTCTGTCTGTCTGTCTCTCTCTCTCTCCCTCTCTCTCCCCCTCTCTCCCTCCCTCCCTCCCTCCCTCCCTCTCTCCTTCCCTCCCTCTCTCCCTACCCACTCATTCATTCATCCATTCATACCCCCATTCATTCGCTCACTCAGCCCCCGCCCCCTTCCCCACAAACAACCAAACAAAACAAGGCGTAAAAGTCCTCCAGCCAATCACAGGCGCGGGACGGCGGCCAGAGGGGCGTGGCTTGGAGTTCACCCAAACAGGATTATCGTCCGCAGAGAATTTAGGACAATGAAATTATGGACACGAAGGATTAAATACCACTTAATGCTGACGCCTAACCCTTTGTGGGGGGTGGGCTTGCCGGCCGGGGTCAGGGAGGAGGAGGAGGAGGAGGAGGAGGAGGAGGAGGAGGAGGAAGGAGGAAGGAGGAGGGAGGAGGAAGGAGGGAGGAGGAGGAAGGAGGAGGAAGGAAGAAGAAGAAGAAGAAGAAGGGGGAGGAGGAGGAGGAAGGGAGAGGAGGGGAGGGGGAGGGGGAGGAAGAAGGAGGAGGAGGAAGGGGGAAGAGGAGGAGGAGGAGATGAAGGAGAAAAATTAAAAGGAGGAGGAGGAGGGAGAAGAAGAGGAGAAGGAGGAGAAAGTGGAGGAAGAGGAGGAGGAGAAAAGGGAGAAAGAGAAGGAGGAAGAAGAAGAAGAGGAAGACCAACCCCAGCGTTAGGGTTTCGGGAAGGTCTACTGGGAGAAGCAAGGGAGACACCACTGAGACTTACAGACACAGATAGGTGTGTGTGTGTGTGTGTGTGAGTGTCTGTGTGTGTGTGTGTGTGTGTGTGTGTGTGTGTGTGTGTGTGTGTGTGTGAGTGTGTGAGTGTGTGTGTGTGTGTGTCTGTGTGTGTGTGTGTGTGTGTGTGTGTGTGTGTGTGTGTGTGTGTATGTATGTGTTAGTGTTAGTGTTACTGTGTGTGTGTGTGTGTGTGTGTGTGTGTGTGTGTGTGTGTGTGTGTGTGTGTGTGTGTGTGTGTGTGTGTGTGTGTGTGTGTGTGAGTGTGAGTGTGAGTGTGAGTGAGAGAGAGAGAGAGAGAGAGAGAGAGAGAGAGGAGAGAGTGAGAGTGAGAGTGAGAGTGAGAGTGAGAGTGAGAGAGAGAGAGAGAGAGAGAGAGAGAGAGAGAGAGAGAGAGAGAGTGAGAGTGAGAGTGAGAGTGAGAGTGAGAGTGAGAGTGAGAGTGAGAGTGAGAGAGAGAGAGAGAGAGAGAGAGAGAGAGAGTGAGAGTGAGAGTGAGAGTGCGTTCGTGCGTGCGTCCGAGTTTGTCTGTGTATGCGTGTGTGCGTGCGTGTGTCTGTATCCACAAATAGGCATACATAGGAGTTCTTGTGAGTGTGCGGATAGGGTTAGAGGAACCCTATCCGCACACACACAGACCTCACGCGCCCATGCACAGGCAAGCGCAGGCAGCCCGGAAGCCCTAATCGGTCCCGACCGCCGACCAGACCGCCGCGTCCCTTCCATTAGAAACCCGTGTCCCCTTCCCCCTACCCCTGCCCCCTTCCTCCTCTTCACCACCTCCCCCTTCCCCTTCCTCCACTTCACTCCGGCTCCCTCCCCTCTTCTCCCCTTCCACCCTCTCCTTCACCACCTCCCCCTTTGCCCTTCAACCCCTCCCCATCTCCCCCCTTCCCCCTTCAACACCTCCCCCTACACCCTTCCCCCTCGTCACCACCTTCCCCACTTCCTCCCCCCCCACCCACCCAACGAAAAGTTACCACCCCCTGTCTCGCCCACCTTCCACACTCGGCCCAACTGCAGCATTGCCCCCAACGCCTCTAAACGAACCGCGGCGAGAGGCTTCCATTTTCATTTCCCCGAAAGTCGAGTCCTTGGGAGAGGTGCCGGCTGCTTGGGTGGGGGGAGGGGAGGTGGGGAGGTGGGGAGGTGAGAGGGGGAGGAGGGGGACGGGGTGATGAGGAGTGGCAGGGGAACAGCCTTCATGCATAATAAAGGAGGGGCGTTTCTCCTTGTTTAATGTATTTTGCTTAACATCTTGATTGTGGTGAAAATGTGTTCTTGGTGGTGATAAATCTATTATCATCAAGAGTCACACATATATACTATTACTACAATTAATAGGACTCCTATTGCCACAATAACTTTAATAATTATGATAATAGAAAATAATGAAAATAATAATAATAATGATAATGACGACGATGACGATGTTGATTTTGATGTTGATATTGATGATTTTGATAAAGATGATGATGATGATGATGATGAAAATGAACATGACGAAGATGATGAAAGTGACGAAGAAGATGAATATGATAAGAGGACGAGGAAGAAGACTAAAGGCATTAATGCTGCTGCTGCTCTCACCACCCCTACCAAAAGTAATAAGTAATGAATTAACGAAAACATAATCAGAAAAATTAAATAAACGAGCAAGAAAAGAATATAATCAGTCAAAAAAAAATCAATAAAATAAGAAACACTTATTAGACAAAAATATTAAATAAATAGATAAATAAAATGAGAAAGGGAAAAAAGGTAAAGAACTTAGCCCTACGAGATGGCAGCCGACTTCCCTTCCCAGCCAGCACAACAGCGCAAAGTTCTGCAACATCCCGGCGCGGAAAAGCACAGACACAGAGTCGGGATGCAACTCTTGGCATCAAAAAACTTTATCTACAGGTGTTGGTATTACATACACACACATACATACACACACACACATCTCTCTGTCTCTGTCTCTGTCTCTGTCTCTGTCTCTGTCTCTGTCTTTGTCTTTGTCTTTGTCTTTGTCTCTGTCTCTGTCTCTGTCTCTGTCTCTGTCTCTGTCTCTGTCTCTGTCTCTGTCTCTGTCTCTGTCTCTATCTCTGTCTCTCTCTCTCTCTCTCTCTCTATATATATATATATATATATATATATATATATATATATATATATATATATATATATATATATATATATATATATATTCAATAGACAAAAAAAATGTGAGTTAAAAGCGGCAACATTTCCGCTTCCGGTAGTCCATCAAGCTAAATAAAAAAGTCACAAATAACAATAATGATAATGAACCATAACAATGCTACGATAACCCGCCGCGTGTGTTGTTAAATACCATAGTGAGCATTAGGGAAGTGCGTATTCACTTAGCAATAATTTTCGTATGCACATATGCACACACACATATAAATGTGTGTATGTGTGTACACACATACATACACACATACATACATATATACATATAGACATACATACATACATACATACATACATACATACATACATACATACATACACACACACACACGCACTGAACACACACACACACACACGCACTGAACACACACATACACACACACGCACTGAACACACACACACACGCACTGAACACACACACACACGCACATAATTCCGAGTGACGCCCAGGGCACCCAAAAGAGCGTCCGTCCTAACTTCCACGCGCCACGCAGCCCCCCCAAAAAAAAGACCGCCGGGCCATAACACAAACTTGTCCCGACGGCCACGAGGAGAGCCTTTAAGACGACGAACGAAGAAATAAAACGTTCCCCCCGTGGCCGGAGAGCAACTTACCCATGCGTCTTGGGTGCGGGGAATTAACCTCAAAGCGCGAGTGCGTCCGTATCGCGCCCGCCCGCCCGCCCGCCCGCCTTCACCCTGGGGTCGTGGGCGGGCCATTCGCTCTCTCCCCTGCACCGGACGTCGGGGAAAGCCGCGAGTGTCTTCCGTCCTGCCCCCGGGGGAGTCCTTACCCCGCGCCAGACAACGGCTCCGACTCGGGGGGCGCTCGCGTGAGATTTATGGAGATAAATTGTCCGGGTTTAGGATTTCCCTCTTTGGGGGCAGGGCTTCGTTGGTTACGTGGCTCAGGCGCTGTGTCTTTTTCCCTCTCTTTCTCTGTCTCTCTCTCTCACGATCTCTTTCTCTGTCTCTCTCTCTCACGATATCTTTCCGTCTCTCTCTCTCTTTCTCTTTCTCTTTCTTCTCCTTCTCCTTCTCCTTCTCCTTCTCCTTCTCCTTCTCCTTCTCCTTCTCCTTCTCCTTCTCCTTCTCCTTCTCCTTCTCCTTCTCCTTCTCCTTCTCCTTCTCCTTCTCCTTCTCCTTCTCCTTCTCCTTCTCCTTCTCCTTCTCTCTCTCTCTCTCTCTCTCTCTCTCTCTCTCTCTCTCTCTCTCTCTCTCTCTCTCTCTCACGTTCTTTCTTTTTCGTTTTATTACTTTCTTTCTCAGTATCATCTCTCGATGATACTGAGAGACTGTGGCAGAGTGGGCAAAGCTGGCATGCCTCGCACTATTAGGCAATCACTGGGATTCAAGGATATGATTCTGACAGTATTTTCCGAGATCCTCTCAGCTAAGAAAGTTAGTGAAATCTGGCGCGGCCCATCCGTAGACTTTATCACCACATTTCTAAACACACACACACACCTCTGTCACTTTCTAAAACAAACACAAACACACACACACACACACACACACATCTGTAGACATCGCCACAGCATTCCAATAAAATAAGTGGCATAAATAAATGAATAAATAAAAGCGAAGCCGTTGAATCAGCCACAGCAATTCTAACAAAATAAGTGGCCTGATACATTCGTACACGTTTCCGATACACTTTCAACAACAGCTAAGAATTGTACTCCAGAGACGTTTCGCCCTAGACTCTGCCCCTGCCCCAAGCACGGAAACCCCACCTGTACTCCTTACGCCACACGCACGACATCAGCCAGAGAGAGCCAGTGCTGTCAGAAATCATGGTCATATCCCAGTCTTCTCCACATGGGATTTCATAAACACCTAAATTGACAATCCTTCCTCATTTCATTTTGCAAAGACCTTTTATCGCAGTCCCCCCTACCCTAATAATAAATAAATCTTTCATACGACCTCATACTGCTAAACTTAACCGAACAGAAAGAGATTGCAAACTTGTGATCCTAATAAAATCAAAATCAAAAATGCAATCGACATGAACTTTAAGCTATAATACGAGAATCACGGCAGGATAATTCTCGGATAAAACAGCTGATGAAAGTGTACAAGACAAAGGCAAAGCGAATCAACTCCCCCCCCCCTCCCCCCCCATCCACATTTATGAGCTCGTTCGGACCAAAAAACGTAATATGAGTTATTAAAATGACCTGTAATTCCCTCATTACTAGTGGTATCATGGGCGCTGACGATTTTTTTTGCCTCCTAATGAGGGGTCTGAATATAATGTGCTTTCCTGTCATGAAAATACGATTTGGTCTTTTTCTTCAACCAAAGCCTTTACAGACTAACATGCACACACACACAAATACACACACACACCTCTGTCATAAACACACACACACACACACACACACACACACACACACTCACACACACACACACACACACACACACACACACACACACACACACACACACACACACACACACACACACACACTCACTCACACACATACACACACACTCACACGCATACACACACACTCACACGCATACACACACACTCACACGCATACACACGCACGCATTCACACGCATACACACACACTCACACACATATACACACTCACACGCATACACACACACACACACACACACACACACACACACACACACACACACACACACACACACACACACACACACACACACACACACACACTCACACGCATACACACACTCACACAAAACTCTGTCATACACACACTCACACCTCTGCCATGCGGCACAAGTCACGTCTGTGATTGAAAATAGGTTTGAATCAATATTTTACATCGCACATGTACGTATATATATAACTTGTACACACTGTGAGAATAAGCAAGGAGGGAAAGAAAATTATTAATATATTAAAAGAAGGAAGAAGAAAAAATATGTTTGTATAAATATATTTACATAAAAATAACTATACTGGCTTTGTATTTATCAAAGTGAAGATATCTGAATAACTGCACAGACATATAAGACAAAATATATATATATATATATATAAGAAAATAAAACAAAAACAAACACCACTAAAATATATACACACAAAAATAAAAGAAGAAAATAAATAAAAAACAAACAGCACAAAAATAAATACACCAAAAAAAAAAAGAAAAAAAAGAGATAAACAAAAAGCAAACAACACAAAAACAAATCCACACAAAATAAAATAAAAAATAAAAAAACACAAAGAGCAAACAAGACAGAAAGAGATACACACAGAAACAAAAGAAAAAAAAAACAGCACAAAAATAAATACACACAAAAACAAAAGAAAAAAAACAGCACAAAAATAAATACACACAAAGAAAAAACAACAACACAAAAATAAATACACACAAAAACAAAAGAAAAAAAAACAGCACAAAAATAAATACACACAAAAACAAAAGAAAAAAAAAACAGCACAAAAATAAATACACACAAAAACAAAAGAAAAAAATAAGTACACACAAAAAGAAAAAAAGGGAAAAAAATACGGACGTAGCGATCGCACAGCCTCGACCGCGCTGCCGAGAGATAATAACCCGAAAATGATTCCATTCTTTCCTCCCGCTCAAATCACGAGCCTGGTGCCGCCGGCGAAATCCTCAGCAATAAATCTTGTCAAGTCTTTTTTTTTTTATTTCCAGATGTCCGGTGTGACGGAAATGGATATATTGGTAGAATATAACGAATGGCCGGATGGTTGGCGGTTATATTGGTCAGGATTCCCCCGCCACTGCTCTAGTTTGAAATTCACTCCGCGCGTTCGAAGGTTTATAGAATCCCCCCCCCTCCCCCTCCCCCCCCTCCCCATCCTTCCTTCCTTCCTCCTGCTCTATACACAAAACTGATAACATCATCTTGGTCTATCTTTTAGGGGATTCAAGGAGCTCCACCAGGCACGTTCTCTCAGCTCTGTGTCGAATTCCGATCTCTAGGAAATGCCTTGGCTCTATAATAATTTGTGATCTCTGCGAAGCTCGTTTTCTCAGCTCTATGTCAACTTCCGGTCTCTACCAGGTTGCCTTGGCTCTACATTAATATGCGATCTCAACGAGGCTCGTTGTCTTAAATCTATGTCAACTTCCGGTCTCTACCAGGTGCCTTAGCTCTATATTAATATATGATTACCTGGCTCGTCGTCTAAGCTCTATGTCAACTTCCGATCTCTACCAGCCACGTTGTCTCAGCTCTATACCAATTCCACGCGAGCACCCCATCTCCTCTCCCCTACTCCCACTCCCTCCTTTCCCTAATCCCCCCTCCCCTCCCCCCCCCTCCGTCGCCTACCCCGGGGCCGAGCCGGATTCCTCTCTCCAAG
>NC_091564.1:35432787-35442787 GCF_042767895.1 Penaeus vannamei | reverse complement strand
CCGCCATCCTCGAAAAAAAAGAAAAAAAAATCCCGCCGTTTGTTCAGGGCAAATTTCTGAACAGCCGACGGAGTTCACGACACGAGACGGAAGAGGAGACCCGAGCAAACCTCCCCGAGACGAAAGCCAAAAGAATTCGGCGAAATACACACTCGGGGGAAGCGGTGGTGTGGTTTGGCAGGGTCTGTTTCCGATGCGGAGGGAGGGAGGAGGGAGGGAGGGAGGGAGGGAGGGAGGGAGGGAGGGAGGGAGGGAGGGAGGGAAGGAAGGAAGGAAGGAAGAAGGGAGGAAGGGATGAAGAGAGAGGAGGGAGGGAAGGAGGAGAGGGAAGGAAAGAGTGGGGAGGGATGGAGGGAAGGAAGGAAGGAGTTCACGACACGAGACGGAAGAGGAGACCCGAGCAAACCTCCCCGAGACGAAAGCCAAAAGAATTCGGCGAAATACACACTCGGGAAGCGGTGGTGTGGTTTGGCAGGGTCTGTTTCGATGCGGAGGGAGGGAGGGAGGGAGGGAGGGAGGGAGGGAGGGAGGAGGGAGGGAGGGAGGGAGGGAGGGAGGGAGGGAAGGAAGGAAGGAAGAAGGGAGGGAGGGATGAAGAGAGAGAGGGAGGGAAGGAGGGAGAGGGAAGGAAAGAGTGGGGAGGGATGGAGGGAAGGAAGGAAGGAGTTCACGACACGAGACGAAAGAGGAGACCCGAGCAAACCTCCCCGAGACGAAAGCCAAAAGAATTCGGCGAAATACACACTCGGGGGAAGCGGTGGTGTGGTTTGGCAGGGTCTGTTTCCGATGCGGAGGGAGGGAGGGAGGGAGGGAGGGAGGGAGGGAGAGAGGAAGGAGGGGGAAGTAAGGGAAGGAGGGAAGGAGGGAAGGAGGGAGGAGAGAGGGAGGGAGAGAGGGAGGAAGAGAAGGAAGGAGGGAAGGAGGGAGGGAGAGAGGGAGGAAAAGGAGGGAGGGAGGAGAGGGAAGGGAGGAGGAAGAAAGGGAAGGAGGGAGGGGAGGATGAAGAGAGAGAGGGGGAAGGAGGGAGAGGGAGAGGGAGAAGGAGGAGAGATAGAGGAGGGAGGGAAGGAGGAGAGGGATGGAGGGAAGGAGGGAGAGGGATGGAGGAAGGAGGGAGAGGAGGGAAGGAAGGAAGGAAGGAAGGAAGGAAGGAAGGAAGGAAGGAGGGAGGGAGGGAGATAGTGTTTGTGTGTGTGTGTGAATGAGTGAGAGAGAGAGAGAGAGAGAGAGAGAGAGAGAGAGAGAGACAGAGAGAGAGAGAGAGAGAGAGAGAGAGAGAGAGAGAGAGAGAGAGAGATAACAACATCGAGAGAGCGAGAAAGAGAAAACGAGAGAGAACGACATCGAGCGAGCGAGAACGAGACGATCCAACCGAAACAGACAAACAGACAAGAGAGAAAACCCGCCCGCCATCCTCGAAAAAAAAAAAAAATCCCGACGTTTGTTCAGGGCAAATTTCTGAACAGCCGACGGAGTTCACGACACGAGACGGAAGAGGAGACCCGAGCAAACCTCCCCGAGACGAAAGCCAAAAGAATTCGGCGAAATACACACTCGGGGGAAGCGGTGGTGTGGTTTGGCAGGGTCTGTTTCCGATGCGGAGGGAGGGAGGGAGGAGGGAGGGAGGGAGAGGAGGAGGGAGGGGAGGGAGGGAGGGAGGGAGGAGGGAGGGAGGGAGGAAGGAAGGAAGGAAGGAAGAAGGGAGGGAGGGATTGAGAGAGAGGGAGGAAGGAGGGGAGAGGGAAGGAAAGAGTGGGGAGGGATGGAGGGAAGGAAGGAAGGAGTTCACGACACGAGACGGAAGAGGAGACCCGAGCAAACCTCCCCCGAGACGAAAGCCAAAGAATTCGGCGAAATACACACTCGGGAAGCGGTGGTGTGGTTTGGCAGGGTCTGTTTCCGATGCGGAGGGGAGGGAGGGAGAGGAGGGAGGGAGGGAGGGAGGGAGGGAGGGAGGGGAAGGAAGGAAGGAAGGAAGGAAGAAGGGAGGGAGGGATGAAGAGAGAGAGGGAGGGAAGGAGGGAGAGGGAAGGAAAGAGTGGGGAGGGATGGAGGGAAGGAAGGAGTTCACGACACGAGACGAAAGAGGAGACCTGAAAACCTCCCTGAGACGAAAGCCAAAAGAATTCGGCGAAATACACACTCGGGGGAAGCGGTGGTGTGGTTTGGCAGGGTCTGTTTCCGATGCGGAGGGAGGGAGGAGGGAGGGAGGGAGGGAGGGAGGGAGGGAGGGAGGGAGGGAGGAAGGAAGGAAGGAAGGAAGAAGGAGGGAGGGATGAAGAGAGAGAGGGAGGGAAGGAGGGAGAGAGGAAGGAAAGAGTGGGGAGGGATGGAGGGAAGGAAGGAAGGAGTTCACGACACGAGACGAAAGAGGAGACCCGAGCAAACCTCCCCGAGACGAAAGCCAAAAGAATTCGGCGAAATACACACTCGGTGAAGCGGTGGTGTGGTTTGGCAGGGTCTGTTTCCTGATGCGGAGGGAGGGAGGGAGGGAGGGAGGGAGGGGAGGGAGGGAGGGAGGGAGGGAGGGAGGGAGGGAGGGAGGGAGGGAGGGAGGGAAGGAAGGAAGGAAGGAAGAAGGGAGGGAGGGATGAAGAGAGAGAGGGAGGGAAGGAGGGAGAGGGAAGGAAAGAGTGGGGAGGGATGGAGGGAAGGAAGGAAGGAGTTCACGACACGAGACGGAAGAGGAGACCCGAGCAAACCTCCCCGAGACGAAAGCCAAAAGAATTCGGCGAAATACACACTGGGGGAAGCGGTGGTGTGGTTTGGCAGGGTCTGTTTCCGATGCGGAGGGAGGGAGGGAGGGAGGGAGGGGAGGGGAGGGAGGGAGGGAGGGAGGGAGGGAGGGAAGGAAGGAAGGAAGAAGGGAGGGAGGGATGAAGAGAGAGAGGAGGGAAGGAGGGAGAGGGAAGGAAAGGAGTGGGGAGGGATGGAGGGAAGGAAGGAAGGAGTTCACGACACGAGACGGAAGAGGAGACCCTGAGCAAACCTCCCGAGACGAAAGCCAAAAGAATTCGGCGAAATACACACTCGGGGGAAGCGGTGGTGTGGTTTGGCAGGGTCTGTTTCCGATGCGGAGGAGGGAGGGAGGGAGGGAGGGAGGGAGGGAGGGAGGGAGGGAGGGAGGAGGGAGGGAGGGAGGAAGGAAGGAAGGAAGAAGGGAGGGAGGGATGAAGAGAGAGAGGGAGGGAAGGAGGGAGAGGGAAGGAAAGAGTGGGGAGGGATGGAGGGAAGGAAGGGAAGGAGTTCACGACACGAGACGGAAGAGGAGACCCGAGCAAACCTCCCGAGACGAAAGCCAAAAGAATTCGGCGAAATACACACTCGGGGGAAGCGGTGGTGTGGTTTGGCAGGGTCTGTTTCTCGATGCGGAGGGGGAGGGAGGGAGAGAGGGAGAAAAAGGAGGGAGGGAGAAAGGGAAGGGAAGGAGGGAGGGAGGGATGAAGAGAGAGAGAGAGAGGGAAGGAGGGAGGGAGGGAGAGGGAGAAAAAGGAGGGAGGGAGAGAGGGAAGGAAAGAGGGAGGGATGAAGAGAGAGAGAGAGAGGGAAGGAGGGAGAGGGAGAAGGATAAGGATAAGGGAGAGATAGAGAGGGAGGGAAGGAGGGAGAGGGATGGAGGAAGGAGGGAGAGGAGGGAGGGAGGGAGGGGAGGGAGGGAGGGAAGGAAGGAAGGAAGGAAGAAGGGAGGGAGGGATGAAGAGAGAGAGGGAGGGAAGGAGGGAGAGGGAAGGAAAGAGTGGGGGAGGGATGGAGGGAAGGAAGGAAGGGAGTTCACGACACGAGACGGAAGAGGAGACCCGGAGCAAACCTCCCTGAGACGAAAGCCAAAAGAATTCGGCGAAATACACACTCGGGGGAAGCGGTGGTGTGGTTTGGCAGGGTCTGTTTCCGATGCGGAGGGAGGGAGGGAGGGAGGGAGGGAGGGAGGGAGGGAGGGAGGGAGGGAGGGAAGGAAGGAAGGAAGGAAGGAAGGAAGAAGGGAGGAAGGGATGAAGAGAGAGAGGGAGGGAAGGAGGGAGAGGGAAGGAAAGAGTGGGGAGGGATGGAGGGAAGGAAGGAAGGAGTTCACGACACGAGACGGGAAGAGGAGACCCGAGCAAACCTCCCCCGAGACGAAAGCCAAAGAATTCGGCGAAATACACACTGGGGGAAGCGGTGGTGTGGTTTGGCAGGGTCTGTTTCCGATGCGGAGGGAGGGAGGAGGAGGGAGGGAGGGAGGGAGGGAGGGAGGGAGGGAGGGAGGGAGGGAGGGAGGGAGGGAGGGAAGGAAGGAAGGAAGGAAGAAGGGAGGGAGGGATGAAGAGAGAGAGGGAGGGAAGGAGGGAGAGGGAAGGAAAGAGTGGGGAGGGATGGAGGGAAGGAAGGAAGGAGTTCATGACACGAGACGATTGAAGAAGGAGACCCGAGCAAACCTCCCTGAGACGAAAGCCAAAAGAATTCGGCGAAATACACACTCGGGGGAAGCGGTGGTGTGGTTTGGCAGGGTCTGTTTCCGATGCGGAGGGGGAGGGAGAAAAGGGAGGGAGAGAGGGAGAAAAAGGAGGGAGGGAGAGAGGGAAGGGAGGAGGAAGAAAGGGAAGGAGGGAGGGAGGGAGGGAGGGAGGGAGGGAGGGAGGGAGGGAGGGAGGGAGGGAGGGAAGGAAGGAAGGAAGAAGGGAGGAAGGGATGAAGAGAGAGAGGGAGGGAAGGACGGATAGGAAAGGAAAAAGTGGGGGGGGATGGAGGAAAGGAAGGAAGGAGTTCACGACACGAGACGGAAGAGGAGACCCGAGCAAACCTCCCCGAGACGAAAGCCAAAAGAATTCGGCGAAATACACACTCGGGGGAAGCGGTGGTGTGGTTTGGCAGGGTCTGTTTCCGATGCGGAGGGGGAGGGAGGGAGAGAGGGAGAAAAAGGAGGGAGGGAGAAAGGGAAGGGAAGGAGGGAGGGAGAGACGAAGAGAGAGAGAGAGAGGGAAGGAGGGAGAGGGAGGGAGAGGGAGAAAAAGGAGGGAGGGAGAGAGGGAAGGAAAGAGGGAGGGATGAAGAGAGAGAGAGAGGGAAGGAGGGAGAGGGAGAAGGATAAGGATAAGGAGAGATAGAGAGGGAGGGAAGGAGGGAGAGGGATGGAGGGAAGGAGGGAGGGAGTGAGGGAAGGAGAGAGAGGAGAGAGGGAGAGAGGGAGGGAGAGAGAAAGAGAGAGAGAGAGAGAGAGAGAGAGAGAGAGAGAGAGAGAGAGAGAGAGAGAGAGAGAGAGAGAGAGAGAGAGAGAGAGAGAGAGAGAGAGAGAGAGAGAGAAAGAGAGAGAGAGAGAGAACGAGAGAGAGAGAGAGAGAACGAGAGCGAGAAAGAGAAAACGAGAGAAAACGAGACCGAACGAGCGAGAACGAGACGATCAAACCGAAACAGACAGACAGACAAGAGAGAAAACCCGCCCGCCATCCTCAAAAAAAAAAAAAAAATCCCGCCGTTTGTTCAGGGCAAATTTCTGAACAGCCGACGGAGTTCACGACACGAGACGGAAGAGGAGACCCGAGCAAACCTCCCCGAGACGAAAGCCAAAAGAATTCGGCGAAATACACACTCGGGGGAAGCGGTGGTGTGGTTTGGCAGGGTCTGTTTCCGATGCGGAGGGGGAGGGAGAGGGAGAAAAAGGAGGGAGGGAGAGAGGGAGAAAAAGGAGGGAGGGAGAGAGGGAAGGGAGGAGGAAGAAAGGGAAGGAGGGAGGAGGGAAGGAGGGAGGGAGGAGGGAGGAGGGAGGGAGGGAGGGAGGGAAGGAAGGAAGGAAGGAAGAAGGGAGGGAGGGATGAAGAGAGAGAGGGAGGGAAGGAGGGAGAGGGAAGGAAAGAGTGGGGAGGGATGGAGGGAAGGAAGGAAGGAGTTCACGACACGAGACGGAAGAGGAGACCCGAGCAAACCTCCCCGAGACGAAAGCCAAAAGAATTCGGCGAAATACACACTCGGGGGAAGCGGTGGTGTGGTTTGGCAGGGTCTGTTTCCGATGCGGAGGGGGAGGGAGAGGGAGAAAAAGGAGGGAGGGAGAGAGGGAGAAAAAGGAGGGAGGGAGAGAGGGAAGGGAGGAGGAAGAAAGGGAAGGAGGGAGGGAGGGAGGGTGGGAGGGAGGGAGGGAGGGAGGGAGGCGGAAGGAAGGAAGGAAGGAAGAAGGGAGGGAGGGATGAAGAGAGAGAGGGAGGGAAGGAGGGAGAGGGAAGGAAAGAGTGGGGAGGGATGGAGGGAAGGAAGGAAGGAGTTCACGACACGAGACGGAAGAGGAGACCCGAGCAAACCTCCCCGAGACGAAAGCCAAAAGAATTCGGCGAAATACACACTCGGGGGAAGCGGTGGTGTGGTTTGGCAGGGTCTGTTTCCGATGCGGAGGGAGGGAGGGAGAGAGGGAGAAAAAGGAGGGAGGGAGAGAGGGAAGGAGGGAAGGAGGGAAGGAGGGAAGGAGGGAGGGAGAGAGGGAGGGAGGGAAGGAAGGAAGGAAGAAGGGAGGGAGGGATGAAGAGAGAGAGGGAGGGAAGGAGGGAGAGGGAGAGGGAGGGAAAAGGGAGGGATGGAGGGAAGGAAGGAAGGAGTTCACGACACGAGACGGAAGAGGAGACCCGAGCAAACCTCCCCGAGACGAAAGCCAAAATTCGGCGAAATGGGGGGAAGCGGTGGTGTGGTTTGGCAGGGTCTGTTTCCGATGCGGAGGGGGAGGGAGGGAGGGAGGGAGGGAGGGAGGGAGGGAGGGAGGGAGGGAGGGAAGGAAGGAAGGAAGGAAGAAGGGAGGAAGGGATGAAGAGAGAGAGGGAGGGAAGGAGGGAGAGGGAAGGAAAGAGTGGGGAGGGATGGAGGGAAGGAAGGAAGGAGTTCACGACACGAGACGGAAGAGGAGACCCGAGCAAACCTCCCCGAGACGAAAGCCAAAAGAATTCGGCGAAATACACACTCGGGGGAAGCGGTGGTGTGGTTTGGCAGGGTCTGTTTCCGATGCGGAGGGGGAGGGAGAGAGAGAGAGAAAAAGGAGGGAGGGAGAGAGAGAGAAAAAAGGAGGGGGAGGGAGAGAGGGAAGGGAGGAGGAAGAAAGGAAGGAGGGAGGGAGGGAGGGAGGGAGGGAGGGAGGGAGGGAGGGAGGGAGGGAGGAGGAGGAAGGAAGGAAGGAAGAAGGGATGAAGATGAAGAGAAGGGAGGGAAGGAGGGAGAGGGAAGGAAAGAGTGGAGGGATGGAGGGAAGGAAGGAAGGAGTTCACGACACGAGACGGAAGAGGAGACCCGAGCAAACCTCCCGAGACGAAAGCCAAAGAATTCGGCGAAATACACACTCGGGGGAAGCGGTGGTGTGGTTTGGCAGGGTCTGTTTCCGATGCGGAGGGAGGGAGGGAGGGAGGGAGGGAGGGAGGGAGGGAGGGAGGGAGGGAGGGAGGGAGGGAGGGAGGGAAGGAAGGAAGGAAGGAAGGAAGAAGGGAGGGAGGGATGAAGAGAGAGAGGGAGGGAAGGAGGGAGAGGGAAGGAAAGAGTGGGGAGGGATGGAGGGAAGGAAGGAAGGAGTTCACGACACGAGACGGAAGAGGAGACCCGAGCAAACCTCCCCGAGACGAAAGCCAAAAGAAGTCGGCGAAATACACACTCGGGGGAAGCGGTGGTGTGGTTTGGCAGGGTCTGTTTCCGATGCGGAGGGAGGGAGGGAGGGAGGGAGGGAGGGAGGGAGGGAGGGAGGAGGGAGGGAGGGAGGGAGGGAGGAAGGAAGGAAGGAAGGAAGGAAGAAGGGAGGGAGGGATGAAGAGAGAGAGGGAGGGAAGGAGGGAGAGGGAAGGAAAGAGTGGGGAGAGGATGGAGGGAAGGAAGGAAGGAGTTCACGACACGAGACGGAAGAGGAGACCCTGAGCAAACCTCCCCGGAGACGAAAGCCAAAAGAATTCGGCGAAATACACACTGGGGAAGCGGTGGTGTGGTTTGGCAGGGTCTGTTTCCGATGCGGAGGGGAGGGAGGGAGGGAGGGAGGGAGGGAGGGAGGGAGGGAGGGAGGGAGGGAGGGAGGGAGGGAGGGAAGGAAGGAAGGAAGGAAGGAAGAAGGGAGGAGGGATGAAGAGAGAGAGGGAGGGAAGGAGGGAGAGGGAAGGAAAGAGTGGGGAGGGATGGAGGGAAGGAAGGAAGGAGTTCACGACACGAGACGAAGAGGAGACCCGAGCAAACCTCCCGAGACGAAAGCCAAAAGAATTCGGCGAAATACACACTCGGGGGAAGCGGTGGTGTGGTTTGGCAGGGTCTGTTTCCGATGCGGAGGGGAGGAGGGAGAGAGGGAGAAAAAGGAGGGAGGGAGAAAGGGAAGGGAAGGAGGGAGGGAGGGATGAAGAGAGAGAGAGAGAGGGAAGGAGGGAGAGGGAGGGAGAGGGGAGAAGGAGGGAGGAGAGAGGGAAGGAAAGAGGGAGGGATGAAGAGAGAGAGAGAGAGGGAAGGAGGAGAGGGAGAAGGATAAGGATAAGGAGAGATAGAGAGGGAGGGAAGGAGGGAGAGGGATGGAGGGAAGGAGGGAGGGAGGGAGGGAAGGAGAGAGGGAGGGAGGGAGGGAGGGAGGGAGAGAGAGAGAGAGAGAGAGAGAGAGAGAGAGAGAGAGAGAGAGAGAGAGAGAGAGAGAGAGAGAGAGAGAGAGAGAGAGAGAGAGAGAGAGAGAGAGAGAGAGAGAGAGAGATAACGACATCGAGCGAGCGAGAACGAGAGAGAGAGAAACGAGATCGAGCGAGCGAGAACGAGAGAGAGAGAGAAACGAGACCGAACGAGCGAGAGCGAGACGATCAAACCGAAACAGACAAACGGACAAGAGAGAAAACCCGCCCGCCATCCTCGAAAAAAAAAAAATCCCGCCGTTTGTTCAGGGCAAATTTCTGAACAGCCGACGGAGTTCACGACACGAGACGGAAGAGGAGACCCGAGCAAACCTCCCCGAGACGAAAGCCAAAAGAATTCGGCGAAATATACACTCGGGGGAAGCGGTGGTGTGGTTTGGCAGGGTCTGTTTCCGATGCAGAGGGAGAGGGAGAGAGGGAGAAAAGGGAGGGAGGGAGAAAGGGAAGGGAAGGAGGGAGGGAGGGATGAAGAGAGAGGGTGAGGGAGAAGGAGAGAGGGAGGGAAAGAGGGAGAGGGAGGAGTGGGGAGGGATGAAGGGAAGGAAGGAAGGAGGGAGGGGGGGAGGGAGAGAGAGAAAGAGAGAAAAAGAGAAAAAAAGAAAAAAAGAGAAAGAGAGGGACAAAAGTGTCCCCTTAAATAACGTCACTGTCGTTTCGAATCGAATGATAACGATATATATAGTCCCCTTGATCAACCCATCTATAAAAATTTAATAAAAAATAAACATCTTTAATTAAATCTTTCAAAAACAACAACAAAGATGCAAATACTCCAATCACAGAAATCTTCCACAACAGACCAAAACCAAGACGCAAATATTTCCATCCATCAAACCCTCCATCGCAATTGCCATTTCTAATAACACTTCTAATAAGGATAAATGTTATACCAACAACAACTTAATTGCATTTTACCAAATCTCTGTATTATATATATGGAACACTTATTTTTGTCTGCTGTTTGTGGTTTTCTGCGTTCTTGCGATCTGAATTTTTGTAATTCTTATTTTTGTTTGTTTATTATCAATATTATTATTTATTCTTCCTTATGTTATTTTTTCGTAATATCACTATGAAATCCTCGCTATTGCTACTATTACTCCCGTAAATGCTAGTATCACTGGACAGCACTAGTATGGCAAGGGAAGAGGGGAAGGAAAGAAAAAGACAAAGTAAACAAAGAAAGGAGAAAAGGGGAAAAAATAAAAAAATAAAACAAAAGGGGAAAAAGAAAGAAAGAAAACAAAAGAAAAAAAAGATAAAAAAGATAAATATAAAGAAAAACGAAAAAGAAAAATATAAAAAAGAAAAGACAGTAACAACAGAAAAAAATCCCCCCCACACAAAAAAAATAATAAACAAATAATTTTTTAAAAATACAAAAATTTGCAAGAACGCATAAAACCACAAAC
>NC_091564.1:35415287-35417787 GCF_042767895.1 Penaeus vannamei | reverse complement strand
CTCTGTTAAGTGTGCCTATCATTATAACAGTCATAGAAACATTCTAACCATTAATATATTTATTCGATCAACAAACAATGAAAAAGGGCATATCTTTCTGTAAATCTTAGCAATACACATAATCATTAAAATAAGCAATATTCTCAAATAATTCAATTCATATCTAAGGTTAATTCTATATACCCTCCCTTTTTCCTATTAATTAGAAATCAAATTATATCAATAAACAAAATAGATATATACGCGAAACGAAATCGAGACCCTCACACCCAGTCTATCACCATGCTTTCCATGATTTTTCCTAGGACATAAGCCAATCATTTCCCTTCTTTTAAACTTTACGATTTCCCTCTCTTACTCTTCACTCTAATAAATAAATTCCTTCTCAAACTATTAATTGATACTACCGGAACTGTCACCTGCGACTACTTCCGTCACTGTATCCAAGGATCTAAAATAACTAAAACAATAGATATTCTTTCTCAAATAAAGCATTATGGCGTGTTGTTCTTGCCGCATTTTCCCATTTCTCCTCCCTCTGTTACATGGAGGAAGGCCAGGACTCGTCTCAATTATCATAGATCAACACAAAGGAATTTAACTATTACGCTAATACCCTTATCAAGCATTGCAATCTATTATATGTGGGTATAACATGATTTAAATACCAGCACTCGGCTTACCTGTTACATGGAGGAAGGCCAGGACTCGTCTGACGAGAAATCGTTAAAATCAACGAACTCTTTGCTTTCCCCCAAATGAATTGTTAACATTTAAACAAACAAACCATTTATAAATGAGTATTTTAATTTACTCTATTTGTTATATCACTAAATTTTGCTATATTGATATGCCCTTACATTTATGAAAATATATAAACAAAGGTTTCAGTGACGGACATGCATCTTTGAAATCAGAAACAGTGCACCTTTTTAAATGTCAAATAAATAATGATTTCGACATATATATTATATATGCATATCATATCATATCATATATATATATATATATATATATATATATATATATATATATATATATATATTACATATTATTTATTCATATCATTTACATACACTATATATATACACACATACATACATGCATACATATATATATATATATATATATATATATATATATATATATATATATATATATATATATATATATATATATATATATATATATATATATATATATTAAAACTAACACACGCATTCATATTCTAAGAGCAGAAAAAATCGGTAATATTATGTAAGAGTATGACGCATTTTTTTTCACAAACGACCTGCATATATTTGATATTCATGAAATGTTTGGTCCTTTCGAGATATCATCCACAGATAATGATCATAAAACATTACGGGTTATATAATCAAGAGAATTCATTTTTAACAACCATTTCCGGACGAAAAAAATAAATGCCTAAAATAAATCCTTGAACACATTTTTTATTTTTTATTTGCTTATAAAACATCAACCTCCTTTTTTTGGACCAACATTATACTACGATTTTTACATAGCCTCCCCAACTTCCCCTCTACCTCCTGGCTTCCCGTCTGCTAAGCGGTCCTGCTCACCAAACCCACCTGCTTAGCCACGCCCTCCTGTTCGCCATTCCAGTCACCTGCTTGATCGGGAAGCGAGCAGTTCGGCCCCAAGCAGCAGGTACTTCCGGTACATGGTAACTGCTGATCTGCGCATTTCGTTGAGAAGTTACTGCGGCGTCGATGAAGACATTGGGGGGAGACGGAGACGTGAAGAAAATAAGTGCGGAGATAGAAAAAGAAAGAGGGAAAGAAAGATGGAGAGAAAGAAAGATAGCGAGAAAGAAAGATAGCGAGAAAGAAAGGGAGGGAGGGGAGGGGGAGAGAGAGAGAGATAGAAAAAGAAAGAGGGAAAGAAAGATAGAGCGAAAGAAAGATAGCGAGAAAGAAAGGGAGGGAGGGAGGGAGGGAGGGAGAGAGAGAGAGAGAGGGAGGGAAGGAGAGAGAGAGAGAGAGAGAGAGAGAGAGAGAGAGAAAGGATATGGGTTGAGAGATCAGGAGAGGGAGAGAGACAGAGAGAAAAAGAGAAAGAGAGAGAGAGAGAGGGGGGGGGGGGGAGGGGGGGAAAGAGGGAAAGAATGAGAGAATGAGAGAGAGAGAGAGGAGAGAATGTGAGAGATTATGTGCGTAATTGTATGTATGTAAACGCTTTAGGTGCTAATGTAAATTCGGAAACCCACACCACATTTACATCCACAGAAATTACAACAAGAAACGAAACACGAGTGAGAGAGAGGGAAAGAGAGAGAGAGAGAGAGAGAGAGAGTGAGAGTGAGAGAGAGAGAGAGAGAGAGAGAGAGAGAGAGAGAGAGAGAGAGAGAGAGAGAGAGAGAGAGAGAGAGAGAGAGAGAGAGAGAGAGACGAAGAAGAAGAAGAAGGAAAAAATCTCAAGCTTCAGTCAACCAAAATCGCCCTTCCTGATTTTCAAATCATGGAGGCTAACCCACTCT
>NC_091564.1:35395287-35400287 GCF_042767895.1 Penaeus vannamei | reverse complement strand
TAATAATAATATTGGTGATGATGATCATAATGGTGATGATGATGATAACAAAAAAATAATAACAATGAATAAAATTACAAGTACCAAAACAACAAAAATACAATGATAATAACAACACTAACGATCATAAAAAAATCAAAACAACATCAAAAACACCAAAGTTTACAACACTGCTTTCCTCTCTCCCTCTGGACCTTAAAAATGTCCCGCCACGACCCCGCTATAAAGACACTCGCTGACGCTGCCTCTCCCTGGCGCACAGCTCATAATGAGGGCCTGATCACTAATAATGAGGGACGCATAGGATTCGTCCCTCAAGCATACACGAAGGGGAAAAAAAAACATAGGCAAGAAGGAAACGCAAGAAAGAGAAAATTCACTTTATAGTCCCTAAAGAAAGTAAGTAAAGAAAATATTTAAGAAAGAATGACAAGGAAAATAATACTTTCTTTTCTCTGAAAAAAAAAGAAAAAATAAGGAAAAAAGGTAACGTAAATATTTAAAAAATGCTTTTCTCTTAAGAAAGAAAAATATATAAGAAAGGCAAGGAAAATAATAATCACTTTCTATTCTCCAAAGAAAGAATGAAACTAGAAAAGAAAAACCGGCAACGAAAATAAAAAATCAGTTTCTATTCTCTAAAGAAAGATAATTAAGAAAATATTTAAGAAAGAATGGCAAGGAAAATAATACTTTCTTTTCTCTAAAGAAAGTAAGAAAAAAATAAGGGAAAAACCAACAAAAACAAAGATCACTTTCTATTCTCAAAAGAAAGAAAGAAC
Organism: Penaeus vannamei; assembly: GCF_042767895.1. Classification (NCBI taxonomy): domain Eukaryota; kingdom Metazoa; phylum Arthropoda; class Malacostraca; order Decapoda; family Penaeidae; genus Penaeus; species Penaeus vannamei. The sequence continues at coordinate 35,399,505 of NC_091564.1, read as the reverse complement.
AAATACAAGAAAGGCAAAGAAAACGTTCTCCAAAGAAAGAAAGAAAGAATATAGAAAAGGAAAACAAGACAACGAAAATCAAAAATCCCTTTCCATTCTCCAAAGAAAGAAAATACACACCAAAAAAAAAAAAAAAAGCAACAGGAAAACCAAAACAACTTGCCATCAACACAAGCAAACTCCCACAAGCACAGCCAATTTCGTGCAGAAAATAGACCACACTCATCTACAGGAGTCTGCACCAAAAATTTTAATGAATTGCTTGTGAAATGCGCACTTGCTTCCGACTAAATTGTAAATTGGGATGTATTATAGTTGGGAGGAACTTATATGTTAACTTTTGCGAAAGAATGGGGCCATAAATTGTGTTGATGAACGTGTCTGGGGAGCGTGCATGCATCGTCCTCTTGCAGCGAAGTAATGCCCCTGATATTAAGAAGGAAAAGGGAAGGGAGGGGGGAGGAGGAGGAAGAGGAAAGGGGAAGAGGACAGAATGAGATAGAGAGATCGAGAGCTCAATAGATAAGGATATGAGAGAAGAGAAGAGAAGAGAAGAGAAGAGAAAGAGAGAAGAGAAGAGAAGAGAAGAGAAGAGAAGAGAAGAGAAGAGAAGAGAAGAGAAGAGAAGAGAAGAGAAGAGAAGAGAAGAGAAGAGAAGAGAGAGAAGAGAGAAGAAAAAACAGAAAGAGAAATAGAAAAAGAGAGAAGAGAAAGACAAAGACAAAAAAAAACAAAGAAACAGAGAAAGAAAACAAAGAAAACATACAGAGAGAGACACAAAACCAGCCACCCAACCAAACGCCGAAAGAGAGCCCAGAACGTAGAACGGGCGCCACCGAATTACATTTAGTACGACAGCAGAAAAAAAAAATCCTCGCGCACCAACTGTTTTCTCAGTCAATAGAGGCCTCGCAATCAGCTTTAGATTCTCATTTCCTCTTCCCTTTTTTCGGTCGAGTTCCATCATGAGCTGAAAAGTTACTCCCCGGGCCCTGGCTGGGACTTTTCCTCCTCCCTAAGAGTCCTGTACGAGTTGTGAGATATGAGGAGAGTTTGTAAAGAATGAGACCCTTTATATATATATATATATATATATATATATATATATATATATATATATATATATATATATATATATATATATATATATATATATATATATGGCTTATCCTTTTCGAAATAGAAGAGCGCTATCGAGGTATTTACTTACTCGTCGGGACATTCCCCATCTCGAAAATATTTATCACCATACTGCAATAATGAGCAAATTTATATATATATATATATATATATATATATATATATATATATATATATATACATATATATATATATATATGTGTGTGTGTGTGTGTGTGTGTGTGTGTGTGTGTGTGTGTGTGTGTGTGTGTCGGTGTGTGTGTGTGTGTCTGTGTGTGTGTGTGTGTGTGTGTGTGTGTGTGTGTGTGTGTGTGTGTGTGTGTGTGTGTGTGTGTGTGTGTGTGTGTGTGTGTGCCTGCGCGCGCGTGCGCGCGCGTGTGTGTGTGTGTGTGTGTGTGTGTGTGTGTGTGTGTGTGTGTGTGTGTGTGTGTGTGTGTGTGTGTGTGTGTGTGTGTGTGTGTTTATCCTTTTCTATATAGAAAAAGCTATCGAAGTATTTTCTTCCTCATCGGGACATTCGCCATCTTGAAAATACTTGTTATCATACTGCAAATAATGAGGCACTTTATATACATAAGGTTTATTCTTTTCGATATAGAGTAGAGCTATCGAGGTATTTTCTTACTCGTCGGGACATTCGCCATCTTGACAATGCTGCTTATCTTGCTGCAAAGTGAAGAGTGAATAGATAAAAGAATAAATGATCCTGCTTATTTTCTTTAGAAATTATATCATTTTTTTCACGCCATGGTGAACACGATATGGCTTTCCCTCCTACGTTTTGTTCTTGAAAAAAAAAACTTTAGTTACTTTACTAAAAAAAATATCTCTATATTCCCTTTTCTTTTTTCTGTCTCTCCATTTACTATGGTTTATACTCCTTCTCTTCCCAAAGAATAAAGCTAATACAGTATTTCTCCAACTATCGGGCCTTTCCCATCCTGAAAAGACAAGTTTCCTTACTTTTAAAAATGTTCCCGCTCATTTTCTCTGCCTCTCCGTTTTCTATGACTCCTCCTTCCGCCATGATGAGCCCGTCCGTATCCTGTGACCTTTCCGTGCGTCGCTTTTTCAGCCAAGATAATCTTCTTCATATTTATCCTTGTCTTTTTGCTAACGGTGGACGGTTTTGCTGGAGTTTGTAGCTTCGAGTCTACTGACCATCAGCGACCGTTCCATCTTTCTTTCTTTTTGAAACGAGTGTGGGATTTTTTTTTTATTTTTTTGTTTCAATCGAAATTATTTTCCTTTCTAATTGCATCAGTGTTTTTGAATTTCAAGACTGATATAGTTTTCTTTTTCATACAAATCTAACATTTCTATCTTTATCTATGCCATCCCTTTCCCGCATTTCTACACTAGCTTATCGTAACCATCCCTTTCTAATATTTTTTTTTCCATCACCTATACTTATCAATGATTAAAACCCACACTTCGCTTCTCTCGGTCTCTCCTTGCCCATTTTATGATATACATTTTAATGATACTAAAAGATAACACACACATAAAAGCGAATAAACAAAAAACAAATATATTTATCTCACTTTAGCCCAAGTTTATCGTAACCATCCCTCCTCCTTCATGTTTTTTTCTCAAAAAAGCTTTCTTTTCCTACCCCCCTCCCCTCACCTATACTTATCACTGTATCAAAACCCACACCTCCATTTATCTTGCCCTCGCTATGCCCATTTCAACGATTTTCTCTCTTCCCTCTTTCGTAAAAGCGACGGTTACTCCTTTCTGTAAACTGAACTCGAGCCTCACCTTCGCCACTCCCTTCCCCTGCTCTAAAATTACCTGCTGTTGCTTCTTCTCTCTTTCTTTACTTTTCTGCAATTGTTAAAGATGTGCCATTACATATTTATAGTATTTATATACGTTCATGTGTGTGTGTGTGTGTGTGTGTGTGTGTGTGTGTGTGTGTGTGTGTGTGTGTGTGTGTGTGTGTGTGTGTGTGTGTGTGTGTGTGTGTGTGTGTGTGCGCGCGCGTGTGTGTGCGTGTCTGTACGTCTGAACGTATGCATGAATGTATGTATTTATGTACGTACGTACGTACGTACGTACGTATGTATGTATGTATGTATGTATGTATGTATGTATGTATGTATGTATGTATGTATGTATGTATGTATGTATGTATGTATGTATGTATGTATGCATGTATGTATGTATGTATGTATGTATGTATGTATGTATGCATGCATGTACACATGTATATATGTACGAATGAGTTAATGAATGAACAAATACTGTATGCATGTACAGCTCCACACAAAACCATCGCAAGGAGGGGTGTCGAACCACTCAACACCGAACCGAACCTCACGAAAGGGCTGGAATAATGGGGGTTCGAACGCGTCTCGTCCTGATTCACAACGTCTCGCATAGTCGTTCCCGAATTCATGCGGATTCACTGTGGGATGATAATCTCATTCCCGCAAAGGATGGAACATGCCTTGCAATATGCAGATAAGCCCCGAGCCCCTGGGATCAAGGAAACATCTGCGACGAGAATATATATAGATATTTTTACTTCTGAAGGCAAATACTTTATTTATTTTTTTTACTTCTGAGGGCACCAACACTGCGAGATGGATATGCATGACGTCAACAAAACACCAGCGAGGTAAGGACACCGCCCCTTCCCCTTTTATTTTTAAAACCCCTTCGCTCGATATTTTGCAGAAAAAAATGTTTACTGCAATAGAATTGAACGTTGAAAAATATGTGTGCGTGCGTGCGTGTGTGTGTGTCTCCGATGCAGTGTCATCATTTAACAGATCTGAACCAGCAGGAGTCGCCGATTCACCGCAGGGTTGTCCGGGTAGGATGCAAGTGGTGTGGGGGAGTTGAAGGTCGTCGGCCCTTCCGAGTCACTGGCAGCAGATGTGTAGAAATCCTTAAGGAGGTTATTATCTCAATAGAGGCCTTGCAATCAGCTTTAGATTCTCAAAGGAGGGAGGGAGAGGGAGGGAAGGAGGGAAGGAGGGAGAGGGAGGGAAGGAGGGAAAGGGAGGGAGGGAGGGAGGGAGGGGAGGGAGGGAGGGAGAGGGGGAGAGGGAAGGGGAGGAGAGAGGG
>NC_091564.1:35370287-35382787 GCF_042767895.1 Penaeus vannamei | reverse complement strand
ATAACACCCAGAGCTGTCATCACACTCAGCTCTCTTTAGAAATGTAATCTTAATTTCTATCACCTTCATTTATTTGCATCTACGTATTCCTTAATCTTATCTTTACATTTTATACCAGTACTTATCATCGCTGGCATGGCGTGTGGTATGATCAATCTCTTTTACTTAAAATTACAAAACCATGGATACTATGAGTATAGTTTTCTTCTTTCGTGTGAGTGTATTTCCCATTTTCTCTCTTTTGTTGTTTTAGTGTTTTGTTTTGTTTTTAATAAAAAAAAAACTCGGGGGGGGGGGGGAGAATTCAAACACATTACATTTCTTTTTATTCGTTTATTAATCAAATTATTCAGTTACATTTCCTTTCTATTCCTTCAGTTACAATTCTGGTTACATGCGTATAAAACGATATGATACAAAACCCTAACATCCCCGCCACTTTTGTCAATTTATTCTCTCTCTTCGACTAGATAAGTATTTTAGTCCCGCGCTCCCTTAGTGACGTCACACAACTATGACGTCACTCCTCTAGGCGTCATCCTGGAGTCATACTGTTTACATTTTTTTAAAGAGAGAAAGACATGGTCAAAGTGCTTTAGAGGAGACAGGGCACAAATTGCAGATCTCGTGAAATAGCTAGACAAGAGTAATTGATATAAAGTACGGCCAAATAAACAAACTACGGGTTACGTAACTAGCTATATATTCCTACAGTACATCTGAAGAGTTAGATCGTCAAAGAGAAAAATAACTTGCAAACAATGAGCTTCTGGCCAAGGGGAGAAGGTCGATGCTATGGTAGTTATTCTCAAGTCAGTAAGTCGCGTCAAACGAGAACTTAAATGCAAGTGGAAAAGATAGTAAACATAAAAAATGGAATAAGCATAAGTCACGCATTCAATCGCACGCACACACACACATGTGTATATGTATAAGTGTGTATGTATGTATATATGTATATACATGTGTGTGTGTGTGTGTGTGTGTGTGTGTGTGTGTGTGTGTGTGTGTGTGTGTGTGTGTGTGTGTGTGTGTGTGTGTGTGTGTGTGTGCGTGCGCGCGTGCGTAAAAAGCAGAATAAATAAAATATAGGAAAACTAACCCATTCACTCACTCTCTCACTCTCACACGCTCTCTCATTCGCGCGCGCGCGCACACACACACACACACACACACACACACACACACACACACACACACACACACACACACACTTATAAGTAAAAATAAAAATGGGTGTCCAACATTTTGCAGTTGCTCTTTCAGTCATAGAAAAAAAAACGTATGTGACCCTAGCTTGCTTATCTATGACGCAACACCTCGTCATTGGATTGAACTGCAACAATCCGCGATGAACAACGCAACATTGCAATGAAAGTAAAATCATCCATCTGCTTAAACCAAAGAGAGAGAGTCAAGTTTCGTAGCAAGTTGCAAGGCGTGTAAACAGACAGGCTAGAACAATGTGCACTTTGTTATCTGCCTAAAGAACAAAGTGGGACTGGGGAAAGATCTCTGGATATTTCTTTAAAAAATATTTGTTTAATAATTTCCCTATTGAAAACAAAGACATTAAATAAGTCTTATGACTAGAGGCAATAAAAACAATTCATATCATTATTTTAACAAAATAATCATTTTCAGGTGAATCTCACCTTTTAACATACCAAACCAACATTAGCATAGTAAGCGCCTTCTGTACAATTATTACAAACTCCAAATTTCTCGACTGAACATTTTTTTTTACAAATCTGCGGCACACCAAAACACATTTCACCTTTTCCTCGACACCAAACTGGCGACTTAGCAAAGATCAAATCATAGAAGGTACCACTACCCCTCACCACGCTATATACAATGTTCTTAACACCGGACAACCAAAAGCATTTCGTCCAGAACGTTAAAGAAAACATTTCCTGATATTAAGACTCCATGGCGCTTGCAACCCAGCCACATCGTAATCATCGTAATCATCAAACAGGCGATGAATCACCCAATATCGTATAATTCTCTGAAAAGTATCACTCATTAGACTCTTGAAACTTAAGCACAGTAGCATATCTAACGGCACTTCATGTTAGCTCACTCTGCATCACGTACAACCCAGAGTGCTAAATCGAAGACTTCTTCAAGGCCAGCCATCATTATTATGTTATTTATACCTCCGGAATATCCCTGTCATGTCACGAGACGTATGACAAGCCGCAGGGAGCATTTTGTCACGAGCAAACGCACATACACAATTGCTGAGATTCACAGATCAAAATGACCATCATGGTAAAACCTATATTTCAAAAGATCACACAAAAATTCATAAGTATCACAATGCTTGTATCAGCATTTGTTTGCAATATTGGTTCTTTCGGGAAATCACATCTGCATCTTCAACATCGGAAAAGAAGCTTGCTGATTGGTCGAAGGCGTCTGATTGCTATGGCTCTCTCGGCCAATCAACAGGCTTCTAAGAGGTGACTTCTCGAAGCAGGAGGTAGACACTTCATCATAAGGCGCTACTTGTAGTCCTGCATACTTTCTTTCTTTCTTTCTCTCTCTCTCTCTCTCTTTTTCTCTTACACACACACACACAAAACACACATGTAGGTCTAGCACTTAACGTCAACCAATACGTCAATTTGTCAAGTCAATAACGCAATTTCAACGCTGTTCGCCCTAGAGGAAACGCTACAACAAACTCTTCTTTAAACACAATCCGTCACTATCACGTCCACTAACCTTAAAGGAGACCGGATCACTGTACCCTAATAGTAACCATAATGATATCAACAATCATTATATTTACAGAACAACCTACAGCATGACTCCTCTTGTCTATTGGAACGACAGGTCTACCTCACGTCTACTTAAGAGACCAAACCCTAAGATTCTACCAGCGTATCTACCAGCATATCTACCTCAAGAACGAAGCAGGCACCATCTACAATGTTATTCCTAAATTATCTAGTGATAAAGTATTGATAAGAGATAAGCGTAGGAAGTCTCGCCCAGGCCTTTTACGACTGGTAGATGAAGCTGGCCATAGTATTACTCACTGCTCGGTTTCAGTCATTTGTTTATTTAATATATATGTTTTTGTGTGTGTAACTCTGTGTGTGTGTGTGTGCATATATTTTACATAAACATATACACATGTAAATATGTTTGTATATGTGCATATGAATGCATATATACAAGTAGGGAACCTCTACTGAAAGTACAGTTCCAGGTGAACTTCAAATTGGATACTTAACAGTAAAATGGTAGCGTTATATCGGAGAATACCCTTGCACACATGTTCATTCACTGGTCACAAAACAAACAAATTCCACTAAGTCACGGTTGCTGATACTTCCCATAAAGAAACAAAAATATTCATGCAACACCAACAGACAGAACAAAGACGTGTTGATTTCGTAATCCTGAATTAGGGCGCAAACTTTATGTATCCCACCGTTGCCACCAAAATAACCGTCACAGACAGAGGTCAACCAAGAAGAAAGTCTCCAATCGGGTACCTCTGCGAGTACTTGTGTCGTGGGGAGGATCGGCAAGCCTTACCTAATGCATTTTGATGTGTTTGTGACTTGTAGCCAGGGTATAAACGTGACAGCAGGGTCATTCTGTTCCTTTTGAACCACCTTACAATTTTTATTTCTTAGTAGTTCACCAGGAACGTTGCCTTAAGCAGAGGGTCCCTACAATATATGCATGTACACACATATACATAATATACACATTTATCTGTACATATGCATATATACTTATATACACAAGTATACATATGTACAAATATATTATATGTACATGTACACATATCTACATATGCATATCTGAATTAAAAAAAAAATAGTAATATATATACATATATATATATTATGTATATACATATGCAAACATAAGCAGGTTCATATACATGTATGTGTATACATACATATAAATGAAAATGACACACACACACACACACAGCACTTGTGCATAGACATGCAAGCATGCGCATATAGACACAGACACACACTTTGTACATATGTATAAGTATATATGTATATATGTGTGTGTTTGTATGTATATACATATTTATATACATGTATATGCATGTGTATATATATTTATATATATGTGTGTGTGTGTGTGTGTGTGTGTACATTTATATTTATATTTATATGTATATGTACATGTACTGTATCAATTATTTGCCCAAGAAAATAAATCGTCCCACAGTGGTTTACCACTGAAAAAAAACACTCCGAAATGAGATCCACACACACACACAAAAAAAATAAAACACTCGGGTCCCTACACCTACTCATTACCGTCAAAACAAAGAACATCCCACCCCCAGAGTCTCCGAGGAAGATAGGAGCAAAGACGCGCTTATTTGCTTGTTTGCCTGCTTGCTTGCTTGCTTTCCGGGTGCCTCCACAGGACTTCCTTCGACCACAGCCCCCCAACGGAGGTCGTCTGAGGAAGGCGAGCGACAGGACGCGTGGACTTCCGGGGAGGAGGAGGGGGAGGGGGGGGAGGAAATTATACCACAATGACTCAGCAACATTACTCCCCAGTGCCCAGGGCTGAGGGAAGGGAAGGGAAAGGAAAAGGGAAGGGCAGAGAAGGGAAAGGAAGGGTAGGGGAAGGGAAAGGAAAGGCGAGAGAAGGGATATGAGAAACCGAGAGGAGGGGGTGGGGGCGGGGGCTCTCTCTTCGAAGTGGGGGGAGGGGGGAAAGGGGGAATTGTACTAACCAGCAGTTATTATAAAACGACTTCCTTGTCCGCCGTCGCATGCCGTTGTGAAGAGGCAAACCAGGCGAAAGGGACAGGAGGACAGGGGGGGGGGGGGGGGGGGGAGGATGTTTCGAATCCAAAGGTCATTAAGAGGTCTGTATCGTTCCCTGTTTGTATTGATTCCTCCTCGGTTGTAATTTCCTTAATCACTGTTCCAATATTAACAATGACGATTTCCATAGTCAATATTATCATTATCATCATTAGCGTTATTACAACTGTTATCATCATCATTATAACCATCATTATCATCATTAAAAAAATTCCTATTATCATTAGAATTATTAAGTTATTATCATCATTATCATTATTATAACCAGCATTATCATCATTCATAAAATTCCTACAATTATTTGCATTATTATAATTGTTATTATCATCATTACTATCATCATCACATCAACATTATCAACATAATGGTCCCCTTCGCTATTATCGGCATTTAATGTAAACATCACCAACACCTAATCTCCTCTCGTGTTGTCGTCGGGGCGTGTCTCCAAGGGGACTTCGCCGGGAGCAGGACACGCCCCCTCAGGACACTCCAGGACCCGCCCCCTCAGGACACTCCAGGACCCGCCCACTCAGGACGCTCCAGGACCCGCCCCCTCAGGACGCTCCAGGACCCGCCCCCTCAGGACACTCCAGGACCCGCCCCCTCAGGACACTCCAGGACCCGCCCCCTCAGCACACTCCATCCGGCCGAGGAGACAAAAACACATCGAAGTGGCGAGCGAGTCTTGAGATGCGTTCGCGAAGTGCCGGCCGAGAAACGAACGCTTCCTTTGCGAAGGGGAAGTTCGGGGAAGTTTAGGGGGGAGATGGAAGTTATTAAGGCAAACGTGCTTATTCTTCTCAAGGCATGTGGGATTGGCTGAAAGACTGATTGAGTTTGCTGTTGCATTTTTCTTCTTTTTTTTTCTTTTATTCATGGGAAAATGTCTGCATAATATTCCTGATGACCACCGTCTAATGAGTGTGTCTGATGTGGTATTGTTAACCAGTATTATCCCGAAGGATCTACCCTTTTCAAGAATTTAATGGCCACTGAAATACTAACAAAATACTGAAAATCACTTAAGCACCCATTATTGCAAACTTCCCTATATTTCCTTTTTCCATGGCCACTGGAATCTCAAACTGAAATCGCTAAAGCACCCTTAGTTGTAAATAAACTTCCCCCCACAGAAAAAAAAAAAACTCTGAACCTCCACTTCACCGCAGAACCGCGTTTTTTATTTCCGTGTCGCCCCCGAGAATCCTAAAACCCCCCGAAACGCTTCTATTTATTCTCCTCTTCTGCGAATTCCCCCATCCAAAGAACCCTTCCCCGACGCGCCTTGGAACTATCCCGCCCTAACCTGCAGGGCCTCGGGGATAGACAGCCCTCCTTCTGAAGGTCTACACCCCGACGGAGAAATCAGAGGATGCCTCCGTTTGCATATTTCAAAGTGTGAAGCGAGTGGCAGTGTTGACGCATGATATGGTGTCGCGCTCTGGTTCCCCGCTAAAAAGGAAAAAAAAATGTTTCCCACTTCCTTCTTGTCGTTCGTAGTACTTTTGACAACGAAATCGGCGTTCGTTACTTTTACTTGGCTTCATTTTTCCTGATTTTATTTGGTGGAAGAGGGGGGTTGGTCGGGACAGCGAACGCAAAATATGCTCTAGTTGTTCCGCTGTTTTAATGGATATTACTTCCCTATCCCAAAAAAGAATCCGAGGGGAAAATATAACGAGCAGCAACTCGCAATAAGCCCCAGCAACTCGGACACGGAAATCTTTTTTTCTTCGTCAGAAAAATGACGACAGACCAGTATTTCCCACTGGCAGTATCTTCATCCTCCATTTTCTTTACATAACCAAAAAATAGCACTCATATTTCATCGTCCTCTCTCAATTCGAACACGCCCCCTTCGACTTCACTTCCGCTAACCAGACGGAACCTTAAAACCGCATCTACTTATCAACAAAACAACGACCACGAGGCAGATTTTTGGCACTTCCGCTTCCGCTGCTCATTCCTGCCTAGAAGGATACCCACACTAGGACCACGTGCCTCTTGTATCAACACACTGGACTGCATGGTGACGGTATGATGTGTAGTTGCATGTACGATGAAGACTATGTGGTATGCATGAATATGAAAATATCAGTTTGAATATTCAATCTCATATCAAAAAAGTATAATCTCTCAACTTGCAATAATCTCAAAAAGTATATCTCGACGCTTATGCTTTCCATTCGGCAAAGTGAACTATATATATATTTTTTTCCAAATATTTCTAACTGAAGCTGGAGAGGGAGAGAAAAGGACAACGTTTACATGTGGTTAACTTTTATCTGTTTTTATTTACCTTTCGTCTGTTAGACCGCGCCAGGTGTCAACATCCCTAAGAAGATAAATCCTTGAAATACACAGCTTCCACGATCCTCAATAGAGGCGAAATTTAAATATACTTTATATATATATATATATATATATATATATATATATATATATATATATATATATATATATGATAGATGAGTAACCTTGGCCATCCTTGCGTGCCTTCTTAAACCATCACGCCCCTTTGAGACAGGCCACGCCCCCCATGGTCAGGAAGGGCTCAACCACACAAACGGAGGTCAACCACACAAGCACGACCTTGGTCCGTCCTCCAGGAAAGTTCGCCAAACTGACCCGTCTTCCAAGACTTCTCAGGTTCTCGAAAGGGGAGGATCGAGGGAGGGAGGGAGAGGGTGAGAGGGAGAGAGGGAGAGGGGAGGGGAGGGGAGGGGAGGGTGAGGGGGGGGAGGGAGAGGGAGAGGGAGAGGGAGAGGGACCCAGGGAGGGAGGGAGGGAGGGAGGGAGGGAGGGAGAGAGGGAGAGAGGGAGAGAGAGAGAGAGAGAGAGAGAGAGAGAGAGAGAGAGAGAGAGAGAGAGAGAGAGAGAGAGAGAGAGAGAGAGAGAGAGAGAGAAGAAACAGAGCGATGCAGGGGAGAGGGTGATAAAGACGAGCAGAAAGGCGAAGGGAAGAGAGGAATTGGGAGTACAACCTTAGAAAAGAATTTTAAAAAAGGGTTCCCACAAAGCCTGGACGAGATCGAACGAGACGAGAAAGGGAAGAGAAGAGCACCTCACACACAAAAAAGAGACGAAGACGCAGAAGAACAAGGACAACAAGAACAAGACGAGGAGCTAAGAATCCTCCGAGAGAAGACGGGGAGTTAAGAATCCTCCGAGAGAACACGGGGAGTTAAGAATCCTTCGGGAGTAGGATGTAAGGCAGACTACGGGGCTGTACTGGCGCCTCTACAAGATAGGATTAGATAGGTGAGCATCGAGGGAGCTGAGAGAGACACCGATGGTTCTAGAACTCGACGAACAAGCGGCGACACCTAGCAAGAGAACAGGCTCGAGAACGATGGAGAAGGAAGGACGAAGAAGGACATGGGGGATGGAAGAGAGGGGGAAAAAAGAGGAAAGATATGGGGAATGGGAGAGAAGGGAAGAAGGACATGGGGGATGGAAAATAAGGGAAAACGGAAGAAGGATATGGGGGGCGGAAAAGAAGGGAAAGGAAAAGGAAGATGGATTTGGGAATGGAAGAGAAAGAAGAATAAGAAAAGGGATATCGGGGACGGAAGAGATCGGAAGAAAGAAGGATACGAGGAATGGAAGAGAAAGGAAGAATGATATGGGGAATGGAAGAGAAGGAAAGAAAAAAAAGAAGGATACGTGGAATAGAAGACAAACGAAGAAGCAGAAGAAGAGAAACGAAAGAGGAACGAAGACCAGAGAAAAAATGACGGTGGTATGCACTACGAACAGTGGACGCTACACGGAAGTTTGGCAGATTATCGGAGGAAGACAACGATCGGATCCAATGAAGAGTCCTTCTGACACAGCGCAGGATCCTGTGAGGAACATGGGCGAGAAGACAAACTACAGGGACTGCCAGGCTCAAGGATGTGCTTCTAGGATTTTCTGATGAAATGAGCGAAAAAATAACAAAAACCACGACTTTGACAGTAATAACAATACTAAAAAGAAACAATAACTGATAGCAATAGCGATAGTAATAGTAATAATAATAATTATAATAATAACAATAATGATAATAATATTAACAATGATGATAACAATAAAACAATAATAATAATAATAATAACAATAATAATAACAACAAAAATAACAATAACAATAATAATAATAGTAATAATAATAATAATAATAACAATCATAATAACAACACAAATAAAAATAACAACACTGATCACAAACAGAAAATTCCAAGTAGGCAAAAAATGTCTAAAATATTCGTCTACAGGTCAAGGGTAATGAAATATAGTTAATACCAATCAAATATTTCAAAAGAGCAGAACGAAATGGATAACGATCATAGGTCAAGAGGGTCGAAACGAGGTCACCTTCATAGGATTCTTCAGTGAGGTTTCAAAGTAGGGATAAGTTACAGGTCAAGACAGAATCCGGAAAGGTTCGAAGCAAGGGGTCAACTACAGGTCGAGATTGGGCAGGGTCAACTACAGGTTGAAAACAGGATCAAGTAGGGGGTTAGCTACAGGTCAAGACAGAGCGGGGTCCGCTACAGGTTAAGACAGGATCCAGTGGAGATCGAAGCTGGGTCAGCTACAGGTCAAGACAGGGCGGGGTCAACTACAGGTCAAGAAGGGGGTCAGCTACGGGTCAAGACAGGGCGGGTTCAGCTACAGGTCAAGACAGGGCGGGGTCAGCTACGGGTCAAGACAGGGCGGATCAGCTACAGGTCAAGACGGGGTCAGAATGGACTGAGGTTTGTGGCGGGGCGGAGGGAGCGTTGGCACGATAATGGCTGGCTGCTACACTCTACGTCGTCGATATATTGCTCTCTGAACAGCTACGTCGTCGCCATTGGCTACCTACAGTATCGTTACTTCACATCCTAAACACACAAGTCATCCTATTATGTAACCCCGAATATCAGAAATAAACGCGCATTACCATCATCACAATATTAACAATATTTCTCTGATATAAAAGGCATCTGTCCATACAAAGAGTGGCAGAGCGTGTGAGCAAGATTACGGTGTGGGCGGCGTGGGCGCGGGCGGGCCCTACATGTGCAGTTCCACGTGGGCCACCGTGCCGTTGCTGCGCGGGGCGGAGCCGCTGCTGCACGCCCTCGACCCCAGGATGTTGCAGTTGGGATCCTGCGGCCCAACGTACACGCCGCCGTGCGCCCCCACCTCCTTCAGCAGCTTGGTATTGGCACTAGACACGGGCGGCGGCGTCCTGCTGTAGCCGTTGGTGGCCTCGCCGACGTTACCGTTCATCTTCACTCGACTGACAACACTGTGGCCGTTGGCACGTCTCGTCACGTCGGCGCCGCCCGCCAGCGGACTCACTTTGGTGGGCGTGTGCGGCCCGCGCACGGGGCTCGGCCGCGGACTGCGGGAGGGCGTGTGAACGGGGGTTTGGGCGGGACTGGCGGCCGGACTCGGGGACGCACTCGATTGTTCGCGCACCGCCCGCACCGTGGGCGGGCTGGGCGCTATCTGGTCGCACTCCTTGATGGGCGACAGGTGCGGCGCTATGCTGGAGCGCAGTCTTCGACGAGAGGGTCGCGGCCGCGGCAGCGCCACCACGCGCACCTCGACGTCCTCGTCCACCGTGAACTCGCTGACCGCGGTCGACACCGCCCGGCTGAGGGTCCTCAGCTGGGCCCTGGCGCGCCCCACCTGGATCTGGGGCAGCTGCGGCACACTGGAGGCCCTCGTCGGGGGCGTCCTGGGGGCGGTGTTGGTGGGGGACGCCATGGCCGCGCAGCCCCGCCCGCCGCTCTGCTGGATGCGGGAGCTGTGGTTCAGGAGTTGGTTCTTGGAGGCCGACGGCGAGCGGCTGTCGTCCGAGGGCGTGGTGGGCGAGAGGCCGGGCGTGGTGGATGTGGAAGACCGGGGGGAGCGGGCCGTGGTGGTGGAGGTGCTGAGGGAGTCCACGGATATCGTGGACAGGAGGTTGGTGTCCGTGGTGGAGGAGGGCGTGATCTGGTTGTTGGCGGGCACGCGCTTCACCGCCCACCCGCACACGGCGCCCTCGCGCTCCGTGCCGCCGTCACGCCCGTACGTGCTGAAGGAGTGGGCGGAGGTGGAGCCCCGGAGGTGGTGGCCCCGGATGTACTCGTAGGTGGTGAAGCCCAGGCAGATGATGTAGGCGTGGAAGGCGGCCAGGTGGACGAGCAGGACCTCGGCCACCAGCGCCACCGAGAACAGCGTGGACAGCAGGCCGATGAAGGCCCCGTCGTAGACCAAAGCACCGAAGATGGAGAAGTGGCAGTAGGGCGCGCCCTCGGAGCACGTGAGCGACGCGTCGTCCTCCACGTCCTCCACGGGGGGCGGGGGCACCTCGGGGCGCGGGTTCTCCCACGGCGCCAGGTACTCCCGCTTGAAGTAGTAGAGCACGATCTCGGCCAGGCACGTGGCCATGACCAGCAGACACGACAGGATGGCCGTGACGACGCAGGCCAGGAACACGCGGTAGTTGCGGCGGCCCACGCAGTGGTTGAGCCACTTGCAGTGGTGGTCGAACACGTCCACGCACTTGTTGCAGGCGCTGCAGTGCTTAGTCCGACTAGAGGATATGGTTATATTACACAGATGGCAGCGTCCATTTTCTATGACGTGCGAATGCACATTTCGATCGAATTCGGGCACCTGCTGCCTGTCCTTGCGGGCGCGCAGCTGCGTGTCGGCGGGGTCCAGCGCCAGCGCCACGATGTGCGTGAGGATGTGGGCGGCGAACACCATGCCCGTCACGACGGCGAGGGGCGTGGCGAGGCGCGAGTGGAGGGCGGGGAGGACGGCGCCGTACATGAGGGAGGTAAAGGCGGCCATCACCAGCCACGCGAGCACCTGCTGCGGGTGGAGTGGCAGCTGGAGGCCGTGCACGCGGCGCACGCGGCGCGGGCCCGACCACCACGGCCGCCCGTCACCCATCGCACACCACCATCATCACCGCCCCCTCCC
The DNA here is from genome assembly GCF_042767895.1 of Penaeus vannamei. Taxonomy (NCBI): domain Eukaryota; kingdom Metazoa; phylum Arthropoda; class Malacostraca; order Decapoda; family Penaeidae; genus Penaeus; species Penaeus vannamei. Next base: position 35,371,005 of record NC_091564.1, on the reverse strand, counting down.
CGCCGCGCCCTTCTCGCGCCCACACCCCAAGCACAGCCCAGAGCCTCTCAGGTCGGCCCCTTTGGCCCTGGGGGACGCCTGCGGCATATAGCTGCGACGACGACCTCGCGCGGCACTCACTCAGGGGGCCCGACCGGCCGCCGCGGCACTCGCTCACTCTGGCTTCCCGCCCGCTGGCGCCTGGCTCGCACGCCCGCGCTCCCGGCCGCAGCACCGCGCCCCACGCGACACACGAGGCACCCGGGGTCACACCATGGTGGGCGGCGGGCGGTCACTCGTGGGCGGGCGACGCAAGCAACCACCAGCACCTCGACGCCCGCGAAGGGCCAGCGGCGGCGTCCTGGGGTGAGGGGCGCCTTCGCTGCCGCCTTGAGAGGCAAGCTTTCTCCTGCGGTGATATCCGTTCTCGCGTCAACACTCCGACGCTGTCCCTTCCGACAATGCTTGGCAATCGTTTCTCTTTTAATGCAACCTGCAAAAGCCTGTAAGAAAACAAATTCACTTATGGCATCACACAGAACACAGTTTAATATGTGTAAGAGCACTCTCCCGATATCGAGAGTGACGAGAGTTCAGCTCCTGGAGGAGGAAGCGTCACCGAGGCCCTCCTGCGCCGCCTGTGCCACACAAACACATACGGACTCACGCAACCTGCAAGAGGAGTGCAACAATGCTGCTGCAACCTGAGTTCCGTCTTGGTACCACAAGGAGTGACTAT
>NC_091564.1:35335287-35365287 GCF_042767895.1 Penaeus vannamei | reverse complement strand
TTCTCTATTATCCCCCTTTCCTCATTTTCTCCCATTCCCTTCCCTTCCCCCTCCCGTCCCCCCCTCCCCTATCCTCCCCGCCCATCCCGTTTCTCACCAACCCGCCCACTCCCCCCCCCCTCCCCTCACACCCATCACTCCCACGGAATGAACAGCCTCCTCGCCGCCCACACCGCACTTCGCCCTTAATCGAATGGCTTCCCTCGCACGCCCATCCGCCCACTCTCCCTCACGCCCCCGCCCGTGCCACAAATCAGCCGAAGGGGCGGGAGCGGGAGGGGGGGGGGGTGAGCGTCAAGTCACACGGCTTTCCTTCCCCGAATAACCATTTGTCGGGGAATGAAGCACGGCCACATTTCCTCTCTCTCTCTCTCTCTCTCTCTCTCTCTCTCTCTCTCTCTCTCTCTCTCTCTCTCTCTCTCTCTCTCTCTCTCTCTCTCTCTTATCTCTCTCTCTCTTATCTCTCTCTCTCATCCTCTCACTCTCATCCTCTCACTCTCATCCTCTCACTCTCATCCTCTCACTCTCATCCTCTCACTCTCATCCTCTCACTCTCATCCTCTCACTCTCATCCTCTCACTCTCATCCTCTCACTCTCATCCTCTCACTCTCATCCTCTCACTCTCATCCTCTCACTCTCATCCTCTCACTCTCATCCTCTCATCCTCTCATCCTCTCATCCTCTCACTCTCTCCTTCTCCTTCTCCTTCTCCTCTCCCACCGCCATCCCCATCCCTACCTCCCAACCCCTCACCCCCACCCCATCTCCACCTCCCTTTCACTACCAAGAAAATCGCGAAACGTAGGAGAGATGAAGACACTTGGCTGCGACCGGGGATTGGAGCGAGACGCCCGCCAGATCACTCACTCACTCACTCACTCACTCACTCACTCACTCACTCACTCACTCACTCACACACACACACGATTATCTTCTTCGACACGGTGGTAGTGGTGTGGTAAGTGGAGGTGAGTGGTTGTAGTGATGATGGTGATGGTGATGAAGATGAAGATGATGATGATAAAGATGGAGATGATGACTATTCATCCAAATTCAATACAAAATCACCAACAAAAGCAAAACAAGATCCAAATACCGTCATTAAAAAGAAAGAAAGAAAGAAAGAAACAGCAAATGTGCAGGAACATTTCGCTTAAAAAAAAGGAACGAACAGCAATTTTAAACCTTTTTCTCTCCCAGCGCCATTTCTCGCCACTGCCCCTCCCCCCTCTCCCTCAAACCCCTCTAATTTACCCCTCAACCCCCCTCCTCCCTTCCTTCCCTCTTCCCCAACCCCTATCCTCCCTTCTAATCCCCCTTTCCCTCTCCCACTTCGCCTCTCAACCCCCTCCAATTTACCAATCAACCCCCCACCTCCATTCCCACCCCCTCCTCCACTCCCCTCACCCCCCTTCCCCCTTCCCCAACCCCACTACCCTCCTTCTCCCTTCCTACCCCCCTTTTCCCTTTCCCCACTACCCCCCCCCACTACAACAACCCTCCCTCTCCCCCCCTCTCTCCCTCCCCATCTTCAAGTGTCTTCGGTAATTTCCCTAAGAGGATGCTCGTCGTCTCCGTAGGTACAGGAAAAGGCGTCTAATCTGAGGCATTTAAATTCCCCTTCCGTTCGCCTCGGAAGCTCTTAATGGCAGGCAGTCTGTTTGTGGGTTGGGGGAGGGGGGGCAGGGAGAAAGGGGAGATAGCGGAAGGGAGGGAGAGAGAGGGAGGGAGAGAGGGGAAGGGGAAGGGGAGAGAGGGGAAGAGGGTAATGGGGAGGGGTGAGAGGGAGAGAGGGAGGGAGGGAGGGGAATGGACAGGGAGAGGGAGAGAGGGGAAGAGGGTAATGGGGAGGGGTGAAAGGGAGAGAAAGGAAGGGGGAGGAGGGAGAGAGAGGAAGGGGAGAGAAGGATATAGAGGGAGGGAGGGAGGGGAATGGGCAGGGAGAGGGAGAGAGGGGAATGGGGAGGGGAGAGAGGGGAAGAGGGTAATGGGGAGGGGTGAGAGGGGGAGTGGGAGGGGGTACGGGGGTATGGGGGGTAGGGTAACAATAGTGTGCACTTGACTGTTCCTTCTTTTTGCAGCTGAAAGTATTTTTCTCTCTCTCTCTCTCTTTAATTTTCCTTTTTACAGCAATAACGATTACGCTACAACAAAAAAGAGCAGAAAACGAGAATACCAAACACAAACACACAGCTTTTAAGCATGTTGGACCCCCCCCCCGCCCCCTCTCTCCACACACACACACACACACACACACACACACACACACACACACACACACACACACACACACACACACACACACACACACACACACACACAACAACAACAACAACAACAACAACAACAACAACAACAACAGCAACAATAGAAATAAAAAAATAAAAATAATGACAAAAAATACATGAAAAAATAAGAAGAAAAAAACATTAAGTGCCTCATGCTATCAGTCTCCATGGGATACGTAACAAATTAAACAGCGCCGGTGTAATGTCTTCTCCAACAACGCAATGCACTTCCTCTCATTAACATCAGCGACCAAAGAGACACAAAATGTTGCATATATTTCTTACGTTGGGAGGGAAGAAGGGAGGGAGGGACAGAGGGAGGGAGGGAGGAAGGGAGGGAGGGAGGGAGAGGGGAAGGGAGGGAGGGAGGGAGAGGGGGAGAGGGGAAGGGAGGGAGGGAGGGAGAGGGGAAGGGAGGGAGGGAGGAAGAGAGGGAGGGAAGAAGAGAGGGAGAGGGAGGGAGGAGGGAGGGAGGAGGAGGAGGGAGGGAGGGAGGGAGGGAGGGAGAGGGAGGGAGGGAGGAGGGAGGGAGGAGGGAGGGAGGGAGGGAGGAGAGGGAGAGAGAGAGAGAGAGAGAGAGAGAGAGAGAGAGAGAGAGAGAGAGAGAGAGAGAGAGAGAGAGAGAGAGAGAGAAATAAAGAAAGAGAAAGACACAGAAATCGAGAAGACAAAAATTGGAAGAGAGAAAAGATGAAAAAGAGAAAAGACAGAGAGACAGCCACGAACGAAACACACAGTCCCAGACACACATTCCATCCCCAAAAGACCGGGCCACCTCTACACCCACATTCATTCATTCATTCATTCATTCATTCATTCATTTCTCTCTCTCTCTCTCTCTCTCTCTCTCTCTCTCTCTCTCTCTCTCTCTCTCTCTCTCTCTCTCTCTCTCTCTCTCTCTCTCTCTCTCTCTCTCTCTCTCTCTCTCTCTCTCTCTCTCTCTCTCTCTCTCTCTCTCTCTCTCTCTCTCTCTCTCTCTCTCTCTCTCTCTCTCTCCCTTTAAGACGATACCTTTCATCTCTCCCACATCACCAACACTAATCAAACATGCAGATAAATATTTCTCCCAGCGGAAGGAAGGAAGGAGGGGAGGGTAGGAGGAAGGGAGAGGAGGAGGAATAGAGGGAAGGAGGAAGGGAAAGAGGATGAGAGAGAGCAATAGGGTGTGTTTAAATATTTCTCACAGCGAAATACATCCTCCCTGTCATTTCAAAATGCAAATTTAACCAGCAAACAACCTTAAATAACGAACACATCTGAAACACAATAAAAAATACAATAACTAACAAAAACAACATAAAAACAAGCAATAACAAAAACCAAAACCAAAACAAACACCGACAAATAACAAAAAAAAACATAAAAAAAACAAACAAAAATCAACATACCACCCCAACCAAAAACAAAAACTTAAACCCTATCCGGCAACCTTCCCACACCGTCTCCCACGTGACAAACGGACCGCCGACCGCACATCCGACCAAGAGCTCTATACATATATATATACGACTATCCTTCCCTCTCTCCTCTATTCCTCCTTCGGCCCAGCTGTCACCCGGGTCCGTGATGGGCGATTGGGAGGTGATGGATGGACGCCGATGAACGGAGGAACAAAGCGAAATGATGATGATCCAGGAGTAAAGATATAATGAAATAGTTTGTAAAAATGATGATAATGTTGATAATTATAACAAAAACAACAAAATAGTAATAAAAAAATAAAATAAATAAAAAAATGATAACAATAACAAAAAACAATAACGATGATGATAATGATGATAATAATAATAATAATAGCAACAACAACAAATAAACACAAAAATACTAAAATACAAAAAAAAATCTACAACCTAAGACGCCACAACCCACCCGACAACACCTGCTCTCCCACAACCCAAACGACAACAAACCACCACCACCAACAGCAGCGGTGACTCAGGCCTTTTGACACATGACAAACAGCCCCCGACCTCGCTGAACGCAACTCGAGCACTGCGGGTCATCATGGATTCCGAAGCGAGGGGCAATAACCTGCTACATGCCACGTGTGTGTGCGTGCGTGGGAGGTCTATAGAAGTACTTATATAGACTTTGCGTACGTGTGCGTGTGCGATCAGCTGTGGGCTCGATACACACACACACAGGAACAGCACATATGCATGTGCGCTCAAGGGGAAACAGTAACATACAACATGGAATTTAAAAAAAAGGGAGAAACAACATACAACATAGACTGAAATTAAAATGGAAAAACAAGAACATAGGCCTACACACGGACGCATAATGAAAAAAAACATACATGGCACCAAAACAAAAAAACAAACAAGATCCCCCCCCCACACACACACATACACACACATACACACACATACACATACACACACACACACACACACACACACACACACACACACACACACACACACACACACACACACACACACACACACACACACACACACACACACACACACACACAAACACACACACACACACACACCAGTCACCACATACATTCACACACAATGATCAGGAAAACAACCAACACCCCCCCCCCCATAGAGAATCCCCCCGCACACAACCCACACGACCCCGCATGCCATCCGCGCGACCCCTGCACATGGGACACGCGACCCCGGACCGGCGGGAAGGCCCTAAATCAACAAGGCCGCCCTCCGATCCCTAATTACTCTACCGTGTCGGAATGCTGACGCGGAAGGGCCACTCGCCCGCTGAAGGAGGGCGGGAAGGGGGAGGGAAAGGAGGGGCGGAAGGGTGGAAGGAGGGCGAAGAGGGGAAAAGGAGGGGCGGAGGGGTGGAAGGAGGACGAAGAGGGGAAAAGGGAGAGGGGGGGAGGAGGGCGAGGAGGGGGAAGTAACAGAAGGGGGAAGAAAGGGGAAAAACACTTAAATGCTGAAGGAGGGCAGGAAGGGGGAGGGGCGGAGGGGGAAGGAAGGGGAAAAACCACTTAAATGCTGAAGGAGGGGAAGTGGAGGAAAGGGGAGGGGTGAAGGGGTAGGGAGAGAGGGAGGAGGAGGAAGGGGATGGGTAGAGAAGGAGGGAAGAAGGGGTAGGGGAGAAGAAGGGGGAAGAAGGAAAAGTAAATTATTTCCTCACAAATCGAATTCCCAGGATCACTCCCCAAACCCATCCCCTTCCCCTATCACTCTAGGAGAGACAGAGAGAAGAGAAAGAAAGTGAGAGAGAGAAGAGAAGAGAAGAGAAAGAAAGTGAGAGAGAAGAGAAGAGAAGAAAAAGAAAGTGTGAGAGAAAAGAGAAGAGATGGGAAAAGGAAGAGGGGGAGAAGAGAAGCGAAAAATAGGATATGGAAGGAGAAGAGAGAGGAGAGAAGAGAAGAAACCAGAACAAAAACACCCGAGCTCAGAGGTAAGAACATAAGAAAAAAAGAAACCTTCGATAAGTGGGAAAAAATAAATGAATAAAAAATAAGATAGGAAAAAAAAAAAATAATAATAATAAAAGAAAAGAGGCGAAGACATACCTCAAAAAGAATCAGAAAGGAGATAAAAAAAAATAAAACACAAGAAATCAAAAGAGAAAGAGAGAGAGAAAAAGAACAACTCAAACAAGAAAAACCTTAACCCAACCACCTTTTTTTTTCAAAACCGTACTTAAACACCACACCTTTTACACCCGGGTCAGATCCCCCCCCCCACACTTTTTTTTCTTTTTTCTTTGCCCCCGCCAGTCCGAGGGTTAACCGAGAGGGCATGAAGGTAAACTGAGATTGCATACTTTTCCAACACGCCTTTCTTCTCGCGTGTTTACCCCCATTTCCTTCCTCTGTGGCGGCCGGGGGGGGGGGGGATGAGAGAGAGAGAGGGGGGGAGAGGGGGAAGAGAGAGAGTGAGGGGGAGGGAGATGGAGGAAGGGGATGGGAGAGAGAGAGGGAGGAAGAGAGAGAGAGAGAGAGAGAGAGAGAGAGAGAGAGAGAGAGAGAGAGAGAGAGAGAGAGAGAGAGAGAGAGAGAGAGAGAGAGAGAGAGAGAGAGAGAGGAAGAAGGAGGGGAAGAGAGAGGAAGGAGGGGAAGAGAAAGAGAGAGGGGGAGGAGGGAGGAACCTATCTTTGCCCCGGCCAAACACCCACGGCCTCCCTGCTGAGCTGCCCCGTGAACAAAGTCAGGTTATTGTTCCATCTGTTATTCTTTGGGAGAAGAACGCTTGTGTACACATCGGCAAGCTCTGTCTGCTACTCGCGCGTTCTTAAAGAGAGAACAAGCTGTGAAGAGAGGAGAGTGATCAAGCTGTGAAAAGGAAGAAATCAAGCTGTGAAAGGAAGAGAACAGGGAGAAAAGGGAAAACAGGCTATGAAGGGAGGAGAACAGGCTGTGAAGGGAGGAGAGAGATCAAGCTGTGAAAGGAAGACAACAGGGAGAACAGGCTGTGAAGGGAGGAGATCAAGCTGTGAAGGGAGGAAAGAGAACAAGCTGCGAAAGGGAAAGGGCCAAGCTGTTCTTCCAAGCTGGCCCTGAAACCGCGTCTGTTCAACGAGCAACATCTGTCCCTCGGATTGCATATCAGTAAAGTGCAATTTGTATAATCGGTTGCATTATGTCCGGTGTGCATCTGTGGGCCGCTCGTCAGACTAAATCGACTTGCAACCCCTCCTCTCGCTCTCACAACACACACACAAATACAAATACATACACACACACAAACAAACAAAACGCACACAACACAACACAACACAAAACACACACACACAAAACACACCCACACACACAAACAAAACACACACACACACAAACAAAACACACACACACACACACAAACAAACTAAAACACACACACAAACTAAAACACACACACATACACACACACACATACACAAAACGCACACACACAACACAAACAAACAAAACACACACACACACACACACACACACACACACACACTCACACACGTTCCTCCGCCTCCCCTCCTTCACATACATCAAGGCCACAAACAACCAATATCCCCAAGTTGACATTAGTTCACTCCCACCCCTACCCCTCCCCTCCCTACCCCCACAACCCCAACTTCCGATCTCATGAAAGGCAACCGATCTCCCCCTCCCCTCCCCTCCCCCTTCCCCCTCCCCTCCCGCTCCCATGACACCTTCCTTGCGTTAAGGGAGGTGTTTGATGTTGTGATGGAGACATTAAGGGAGGGAATGAGTGTTGCGGAAGGGGAGGGGAGGGGAGAGTAGAGGGGGGAGGGGAGGTGAAGGAAGGAAAGGAAAAAAAGGGAAGCGAAGGGAAGGGGAAAGGAAAAGGGGAGAGGGTGAGGGAATGAGGGGTGCAAGAGGAAGTGACGAAAAAGAGGGGAAGACGGTAGGAGGGGAAGAGGTGGAAAGGAGAAAATGAGGAAAAAAAGGCGAGAGGAGGGAAGACGGTTGATGGGAAGCGAGGGGAAACGGGGGATGATGAAGGGAGAAACGAGATGAGAGGATGAAGTAAGGGGGAAAGGGAGGAAGGAAGAGGAATAAAGGAGGGCAGGGGGCAAAGAGAAGGAGAGTAGTAAAAGAGAGGGAGAGAGAAGCAAAAGAAAGGGAGGGAGGTGCAGAAGAGAGGGAGAAAGGGGTTAAAAAATGTGAAGAGGTGTAGAAGAGAAGGAAAGAGAAGAAAAGAGGGGCAGAGGAGAGAAAGAGAGGAACAGAAGAAAGGGAGAGAGAGGCAGAAAAGAGAGAGGGCCAGAGAAGAGGGAGAGAGGAGCAGAAGAGAGGGAGAAAGGGGTAAAAAAAAAGTGAAGAGGTGTAGAAGAGAAGGAAAGAGAAGAAGAGAGGGACAGAGAAGAGATAGAAAGAGAGACCGAGGAGGGTGAAATCCACACGGCGCTTTGACCAGTCACCCTTCCAGCGACAGAATCACGATCAAAGTCAAGTGAATAAGGAGCGAGGTCGAGGGCGAGAGTGAATTCGAGGGCGAAAATCCGGGTCAGCGTAAGAGTGAGGTCGAGGGCGAGAGTGAGAGTGAGTTCGAGGGTGAGAGTGAGGTCGAGGGTGAGAGTGAGAGTGAGTTCGAGGGTGAGAGTGAGAGTGAGTTCGAGGGTGAGAGTGAGAGTGAGTTCGAGATGAGAGTGAGAGTGAGTTCGAGGGTGAGAGTGAGAGTGAGTTCGAGGGTGAGAGTGAGAGTGAGTTCGAGATGAGAGTGAGAGTGAGTTCGAGGGCGAGAGTGAGAGTGAGTTCGAGGGTGAGAGTGAGGTCGAGGGGGAGAGTGAGAGTGAGGTCGAGGGTGAGAGTAAGGTCGAGGGTGAGAGTGAGTTCGAGGGTGAGAGTGTTCGAGGGTGAGAATGTGGTCGAGGGCGAGAGTGAGGTCGAGGGTGAGATCGAGTTCGAGGGTGAGAGCGAGTTCGAGGGTGAGATCGAGTTCGAGGGTGAGACTGAGGTCGAGGGCGAGAGTGAATTCGAGGGCGAAAATCCGGGTCAGCGCAAGAGTGAGTTCGAGGGTGAGAGTGAGGTCGAGGGTGAGAGCGAGAACACCCTTTTTAAGCGCGTGTAGTTCTAAAAAGAGTAAGAAGAGAGACATACACCAAACTTACTCTTAAACCAAACACACACACACACACACACACACACACACACACACACACACACACACACACACACACACACACACACACACACACACACACACACACACACACACACACACACCTTAAAATAAAGAATAATAAAACAAGAAAGAAAATCAATAAGACGATCAATCGAGCTTAACGATAACGAGCAAGAGGATATCCATGCAACGAGAAACGAGGAAATTATTATTCATTTTCCCAGGCCGCTTCCGCCATGACCCGTACCCGACCCCCGGAAAAAATTATTGACACCCAAAATATATCAAACAAAGCAACAAAATGGGAATATAATTAACTAACTAACGGGAAACGAGATATCAAACAAATAAACAAAAACGAGATATAATCAACAAACTAACGGGAAACGAGATCTCAAACAAATCAATAAAAACGGGATATAATTAACCAACAAATAACAGACGATATCAAACAAATCAACAACAAAAACAGGAGACAATTAATAAATCAATGACACCAGATCAATTAAACAAACTCAAAAAAAGAATAGATGTGAGCCAACGATCACCCAAAAAGTATACAAATAAAACGAACGAAAAAAATTAAGATATCACACAACGGGATGTAATTAACAAGTCAATGACATCCTAGACATCAAACAATCCAATTACGAACAGATAAAAAAAAATCAAGTCAACGACCAGCCCAAATGTGTACAAATAAAACATACGAAAAAAATCCAAAGATACAACGACAAAACACAAAAAGAACGAACCGATTTTTTAATACATACAAAAACGAGCAAAAAAAAAGAAAAAAGAAAAGAAAAACGAACCGAAAAATGGAAAAAATACATACATACAAAAACGACCCCCCCAAAAAAAAAAAAAAATATATATATATATATATATATATATATATATAGAGAGAGAGAGAGAGAGAGAGAGAGAGAGAGAGAGAGAGAGAGAGAGAGAGAGAGAGAGAGAGAGAGCGAGAGAGAGAGAGAGAGAGAGACAGAGAGAGAGAGAGAGAAAGAGAGAGAGATACATAGATAAAAAAACGAACCAAAAAAAGAAAAGAAAAAAATACATACATACAAAAACAACCCCTAAAAAAAAAGAAAATTAAAAAATAAACTCCTATTCCACCATCAGGTTATTTTCCAATTATTTAACTAACACGAAAATCCTTGAAGCACAAAAGCCTTAACGACTTCCGCGACCTCGACTTAAATACACTTTCTTAGAGACGTTTCTTATCTTGCAATGCTCGTTATCCTTGCGAGACGATATCGCTTTGCAACATGAGATAATAACACCGCGCGGGGAGGGAGAAAGAGAGGGAGAGGGAGGAAGGGAGAGAGGGAGGAGGGAGAAAGAGAGGGAGGGAGGGAGGGAGGAAGGGAGGGAAGGAAGGACAGGGAGAGGGAGGAAGGGAGGGAAGGAAGGACAGGGAGGGGGAGAGGGAGGGGGAGAGAGGGAGGGGGGGGGAGAGAGGGAGCGGGAGGGAGTGAGAGAGTGAGAGAGTGAGAGAGTGAGGGAGGGAGGGAGAGGGAGAGAGAGAGAGAGAGAGAGAGAGAGAGAGAGAGAGAGAGAGAGAGAGAGAGAGAGAGAGAGAGAGAGAGAGAGAGAGAGAGAGAGAGAGAGAGAGAGAGAGAGAGGGGGGGGGGAGAGGGACACACGGATCATTATTGCCGCTATTTCTATTTCTTCGAAACTTCTGGTATATCTTTTACTTTTTTTCCTTCTATTTCTTCCTTCGATGAATCCGCCAGAGTGAGTGAGTGTGTAGGTGAGGAGAAGGAAAGGAAGGAGAGCGAGGGAAAGGGAGCGACGGAGACATAAGATATAAGAGAAACAGCAAACAGAAAAAAAGAGAAAACAAAAACAACAAAAAAAAAGCAAAAGAAGAAAGTTGAGAAAAGTGGAGAAAGATGAAGAAAAGACGAGAATATGACGTAAAGTGAAGAGAAGCGGAGGAAAGTGAAATAAAACAGAAAAAAAGTGAAGTAAAACGGAGAAAAGTGAAGCAAAGATGCGAAAAGTGAAATAAACGGAGAAAGTGAAGCAAAGACGAGAAAAGTGAAATAAAACGGAAAAAAGTGAAGTAAAACGGAGAAAAGCGAAGTAAAACGGAGAAAAGCGAAGCAAAGATGAGAAAAGTGAAATAAAACGAAAAAAAGGTGAAGCAAAGACGAGAAAAGTGAAGCAAAACGGAGAAAAGCGAAGCAAAGACAAGAAAAATGAAGCAAAGACGAGAAAAGTGAAGTAAAGAAAAATGTGAAGTAAAACGGAAACAGGTAAAACGGGAAAAAAAGTGAAGTAAAACGAAGAAAAGTAAAGCGGAAAAAAGCGAAGTAAAACGGAAAAAAGCGAAGTAAAACGAAAAAAGCGAAGTAAAACGAAGAAAAGTGAAGTGAAGCGGGGAAAAGCCAACTAAAAGCGAGGAAAATTGGCAAGGGGGTTGTCGCGCGTCTCAATACACCAGACTAATTAACAACTTAGAGCCGAGTTTGCCGACACTTACATATGACTTCTGCCTAATCTCTTAACTCCCCGCCTAACTCCTTCCCGAAGTTCGCCACTCTTTATCCGACTTGACGAAGGAGAGGGACAAACTCCGCTACAACCCCCTCCCTCCCTCGCTTCCCCCCCCCTCCTGGGTCGCCCCTTACTCCCCCCTCCCCCTTCCCCCCAGGCCGCCCTCCCTCCCCTCCCCCAGATCGCCCCCTTACTCCCCCTCCTCCTTCCCCCAGGTCGTCTCCCTCCCCTCCCCCTTCCCCCAGGTCGCCCTACCTCCCCCTCCCCCAGGCCGCTCCCCCACATTTTTCAAAACTCCAGGACGCCTCCTAATCGGCTCCGAGTGCCACCGCCTTCGGGATAAATTAGGAAGGATATATATATATATATATATATATATATATATATATATATATATATATATATATATATATATATATATATATATATATATATATAAACGAGGGAGACAAATAGCGCTCCCTCGAGGCGTCTTGGTGTGAAATTCATTTGCACTTCAACTTCAATCGGAAGTTGATATCTGTGCGTGTGCGTGTGCATTTGTGTGCCATAGACTCAATTTCACACACAAATTCCCCACCAGAATACCCCCCTCCCCAAGAAAAGAAAAATAAGAAAAAAGGAAAACGAAAGAAAAATGGAAAAAAGGAAAAAGAAAAAGAAACGAAAATTCCCCTCCTGACAACCGCAAAATTTCCGAGCGAGGTCGGGCGCCCCCCCCTACCCCTTACCCCTTCCCCCTCACCCCGACAGCGCCCCGCCCCCTCCCCGCCCAACAGGTTTAAGGCAAGATTTCCCACTAATCCGGTCGACTGGCCATTCCGGCTGAGTTATCGCTCGCGGCTCCATTTGCCGGTAATGAAACGCCCAGACAACGGAAACCGGCGCCGCGAACGAACGGGCGGGGGCGGATCGGGAGAAAACGCAAGGATTCGGATGAGGGAGGGAGGAAGGGAGGGTGAGTGGTGGGGAGGGAGGGAGGGAGGGAAGAAGGAGAGAGGGAGGGAGAGAAGGAAGAAGGGAGATAGGGAGGGATGAAGGGTGAGAGGGAGGGAGGGAAGAAGGATGAGAAGGGTGATGGATGGATGGACAGATAGATAGACAGACAGACAGATAAACAGATAGATAGAAGGACGGACAGCCAGACTGGGAACGACTGATGTACGTAGAGAATGAACTGCGGTATAACCGGTGTGAGAGTAAGAGACTGGTGTAGGGGAAAAAACCCGGTAGGGAGAAATTGGTATCCATGAGCGAAAGACTGGAGGGTGAGACGCCTGGCATAAGAGGGGAGGGAGAGATGACAAAGAGGACAATAACAGGGAAGAGGAAAGGACCGAAGGAAGACGAAGAAGTGCAGGAGAACCAAGAACTAAAGTAAAAACAGAGAAGAGAGACGCCTGGCATACGGGGGGAGGGGGAGATGGCAAAAAGGACAATAACAGGGAGGAGGAAAGGACCGAAGGAAGACGAAGAAGTGCAGGAGGCGAACCAAGAACTAAAGTGAAAATGGAGAAGAAAAGGACAACGACAGGGAGGAGGGAAAGACCGAAGGAAGACGAAGAAGTGCAGGAGGCGAACCAAGAACTAAAGTGAAAATGGAGAAGAAAAGGATAACGACAGGGAGGAGGGAAAGACCGAAGGAAGACGAAGAAGTGCAGGAGGCGAACCAAGAACTAAAGTGAAAATGGAGAAGAAAAGGACAACGACAGGGAGGAGGGAAAGACCGAAGGAAGACGAAGAAGTGCAGGAGGCGAACCAAGAACTAAAGTGAAAATGGAGAAGAAGGAAAACAAGCTAAAAGGTAAAGGATATAAAGACAGGACATACATCCTCCTCCATTTCCCTCTTGGGAGGGAAATGGAGGAGGATCCCCTCCTTTTATTTGGAAAAGGAACATTTTCTTTTTTTTTAACGAAACGAAACGAGAAAGAAAACGAGAAACGAACGCGAGCGACAAAACGACACAGTAAGAACGCCCACCCCCTTCCCCTCCGCCACCCCTTCCACCCCTCGCCCCCCCCCACTTCTCCCCTACCTTCGGAATCCTCCTCACTCCCGACGGAACCCTCGGAGACGTCACGCGCGACGCTCTCGTAAATTCCCCCGTCGGGAGGGAGACGCGGCCGCTGCTTCACCCGTCTCTGGGGGTTGGGGGGGAGAAGGGGACATGGGGAGGGGAAGAGGGGAAAGGGACATGGGGAGGGGAAGAGGGGAAAGGGACATAGGGAGGGGAAGAGGGGAAAGGGACATGGGGAGGGGAAGAGGGGAAAGGGACATGGGGAAGGGATGAGGGGAGAGGGACATGGGGAGGGGAAGAGGGAAAGGGGACATGGTGAAGGGAAGAGGGGCAAGGAGAGGTGGTCGGGTTAGGTGGGACGGGGGTAGGCCTATGCAATCCAGAGTGCAGGTGGATGAGGAGTGGGAGACGAATGGCAGTGGATCCAGTGTGGAGGTGGATGAGTGGCAGGGGTGGGGGGGGGGGGGGGAGAATGACCCACACCATCCAGGATGAGGAAGAGAAGAATTACACCAAAATCACCTCTCTCTCCAGTACACTCTAAGCCAATGGGGGAAACTGATACAACCATTTAAAAAAAAAAATCCTGGATCAACATCACGGTCCGGATCACCACCAAAATTTAATGGCAAAAACACACCTCTAAAATTTCATAAAAATCTGTTCAGAACTTTTTGACCTATCCTACTAGCTAACCAACCAACAAACTAACTTACCAACGCTACCTTCCTGGCGGAGCTAAACAACAACAACAACAACAACAACAACAATAATAATAATAATAACAACAACAACAATAATAACAATAGTACTAATGGTAATTATAACAATAGTAGTAATAATAATGATAATGATGATAATAAATTAATATAAAATTCCAGCGGCGGACGTCATAAGCCCACGATGATTATTCGTTCTCGGCTTAATAACAACGCGAGGCGACTTTCCCGTAATGAACATCCCTCGAGAAATTAACACACAATAAGCTCAGCGCTGTGGATCGGGCGGGGAGAGGGGGAGGGGGAGGTGGAGGGGGGAGAGGGGGAGATGGAAGGAGGAAGAGGGAGAAAGGGGGAGGGAGAGGGAGAGGGAGAGGGGCAGAGAGAGGGGGAGGAGGGAGGGAGAGGGAGAGAAGGGGAGGGAGTGGGATTGGAAGGGGGAAAGTGAGTGGGAGAGGGGGAGCAGGAGAGAGAAGGAGAGGGAGAGGGAGGGGAGGGGGGAAGGTAAGGGTGTGGGAAAGGGGGTCACATTACGCAAACGACGTTAAACTTCTATTTCTAAATTTCATCATGTCTTAAAACATGTTTCATTTCGTTTTACTCATTTGGTTGTCTGGTCATTACTATTTCTTTCTTTTTTTTCATTCCCTCGCCCTCTCTGTCTGTTTGTCACTCACACACACACACACACACACACACACACACACACACACACACACACACACACACACACACACACACACACACACACACACACACACACACACAAGCACACACACACACATACACACAATGCCCCCACCCCCATAAAAATAAAATAAAAACAAAAAAAATAATAAGAAAAAATAAATGACAACAATACCCCCTGAACCTCCGCGAGACACGCCCCTCAACCGTCGGGGGCGGCGGCCGAGCTCCACAAGGGCGGCGGCAGCGGAGCCCCACGCCCTTCGCTCTCCGGGATCTCTGATTGCTTCTATTTCTCTACAGATCCTGGCTTAACGAAGACGATTGTGGCGGGGGTGGAGGGAGGAGGAGGGGGGGGAGGAGGAGGAGGAGGAGGAGGAGGAGGAGGAGGAGGAGGAGGAGGAGGAGGAGGAGGAGGAGGGGGAGGGGGAGGGGAAAGAGAAAGAGAGAGAAAAGGAGAGGAGAGAGGGGAGAAGGAAGAGGAGGAGAGAGAGGGAAGTGGAAGAAGAGAGGGGAGACGGAAGAAGGAAGGGGAGAGGGAGAGGGAGGAGATGGAGAAGAAGAGGAAGAGGAGGGGGAGGAGGAGGAAGACCAGGCGGGGGGGGTCGTGGAAAAGATTTGAAGCCGAATGGGGATAGGGGAAGGGGGATGAGGGATGATGTGGAATTGGTGGGGGAGGAAATCCTTTCACTGTGGCACTGTCTGCCGTGAATCAGCACCATAAAGAGAGAGAGAGAGAGAGAGAGAGAGAGAGAGAGAGAGAGAGAGAGAGAGAGAGAGAGAGAGAGAGAGAGAGAGAGAGAGAGAGAGAGTGAGTGAGTGAGTGAGTGTGTGTGTGTGTGTGTGCACCGGGTTAATCAATGTTTACACAGATAGATAAACGGATGTATATATACACATTTATGGAGAGAAAGAATAAAACAAGTGATTGAGGTACTAATAAACCGAGCTCAAAAGAATTAATAAAAAGGGAGGGAGGGACACTGGCAAACCCGGGCTAAAAAAAAAGGGGGGGGAGGGGAACATTTCTTAAAATCCGGCAATCACTAGTCTGTGTGTATCAAACATTTTGCCGCATTTTTTCCTTCCTTTTCTTCTTCTTTTTTTTTTACTTTTTTGATCTGACAAAACTCATTTTCGCCTCATTAAAAATAACGAATGTAATGAATGAAAAAAAAAATGCACACAGGAATTTATATGAGGCTCTCAAAGCCCAACAAAAGCGGAGAGGGGAAGAAGGGCAGACGGATGGAAGAGTAAAAAGATAAGAGGAGAGGTGCTGATCGAGAGAAAGAGAGGAAGAAGGGAGGAGGAAGGAGGAAGGAGAACGGAGATGGAAGGAGGAGGAGGAAAAGTGAGGAAGAACGAGGAAGAAAGAAGAATGAGGAGAAAGTGGGAGGAAGGGGGAGAAGGAAGGAAGAAGAGTTTGGAAAGGAGCCGAGAGAAGAAAGGGGGACTAGGAAGACGAGAGGAAGGCTGAGAAAGTGGGAGAGAGAAGAGGAAAGGAGAAGGAGGATGAGGAAGTAGGAGGAAGGAGAGAGAGAAGAGAAAAAAGGAGAAAATGAGCAAGGAAGAGAATGGGAGAGGCGGAAAAGAAAAGATGAGAGGAGGAGGAGGATGAAACTAGAAAGGAAAGTAAGACAGGGGAGGGGAGTGCAGATGGATGAAGAAGAGAAACGGAAAGAGGAGGAAAACAAGGAACTGGAAAGAGAGGGGAAAGAAAAATGAGAGAAGAGGCCCGGAAGAAGAGGAAAGCAAGGAACTGGAAAGAGAGGGGAAAGGAAAAGGGGAGAAGAGGGGAGGGGAAGGGAAGAGGAAGGCAAAGAAGTTTTGAAAGAGAGGGAAATGAGGGAAGGAGCGGAGAGGGGAACGGAAGAGGAGGAAGACACGAAACAGGAAAGAAAGAAGAAAGAGAAAAGACGAGAAAAATAAGGAACTGGAAAGACAGGGGAAAGGGGAAAGTGGAGGAAAACAAAAGAACAAGTAAAAGAGGAGAAAGAATTGAGAAGAAAGAAGAAAGACAAAGACCCAGAAAGAGAAGGACCTAAGGGGGAGGGGAGGGGAGGGGAGGGGAGGGAAAGAAGAAAGACAAAGACCCAGGGGAGGGGAGGGGAGGGGTGGGGAGTGACCACCCAGCCCCCCCTCTCAGACGTAAGAAATATCATTGCCCGGAAGGCCCTCGTCGGATCCAATCTTCCGCTACCTCAGTCCGTTATCCATCCATTATGTCGTGATCCACAACGAATATTGTGCGACTCGCGACGGGAATGATGGAAGAGGAGGGGGGAAAGAGGGGGAGGGAGGAGGGAGAGCGGGTGAGGAGGAGGGAAAGAGGGGGAGGAGGGCGGGGAAAGAGGGAGAGGAGGGGGAGGGTGGAGGACGGGGAAGGAGGGAGGACGAAGAAGGAGGAAGAAGAGCGGGTGGGGTGGAAGGAAAGAGGGGAGGAGGAAAGGAGGGACAGAGGGGGAGGAGGGAGAGCGGGTGGGGTGGAGGGAGGAGGGAGAGGAGGGAGGAAGGAGAGCGGGAGTGGAAAGAAAAAAACAGAGAAAAGGCAACTTTAGACCTCCTGTCCGCTGTTTATTTTTCTATCTTCCCCATAACTGACCTCATAATGCTTGCGCCGTTCCCCCAGTCCTTCCTTGAACCAATCTGTGCGAATCGACCCTGGCACAACGTCAACCAATCCCCTTCTTTCTTTCTTTCTGTCCCTATTTCTGTCTGTCTCTCTCCCTCTTCCTTCCCCCTCCCTCTCCCTCTCCCCCTCCACCTCCCCTTTGCCCTATACCCTCTCCCTCTCCCTCTCCCTCCCCTTCGCCCTCCCCCCTCTCCCTCTCCCTCCCCTTCCCCTCCCTATCCCTCTCCCCCTCCCTCCCACTCCCTCTCGCTCTTTTTTTCCCCTCCCCTCCCCCTCTCCCTCTCCCACTCCCTTCCTCCCTCACCCTCCCCATTGCCCTCTCCCTCCCTCTCCCCCTTCCTCCCCCTCCCCTCTCCCACTCCCCTCCCCCTCCCCTCCCTCCCTCCCCTTTGCCCTCTCCCTCTCCCTCTCCTCCCTCCCCTTCCCCCTCTCCCTCCCCTCCCTCCCACTACCCCTTCCTCCCTCCCCCTCCCTCTCCCTCTCTCTTCTTTTTTGTGGCGACGCGAGGCGGACAGAGAGAGACGCGGAAACGAGTTATTTCCGGTCAAGTTCAGACAAGGCAGAGCGTGCATTTTTCATAAGGCCCTTCGCGTGTCGCCGCTTTGCCGCCGTCGGTTGACTCTCTCTCTCTCTCTCTCTCTCTCTTTCTTCCTTTCCCTTTCCATCTCTTTCCCTCTTCCTCTCTTCCTCTTTCTCGTTCTCTTTCTCTCTTTCATTTCTTTTCTATCTGCTACTTCCACTTTTCTTTCTTTCTTTCTTTCTTTCTTTCTTTCTTTCTTTCTTTCTCTCTCTCTCTCTCTCTCTCTCTCTCTCTCTCTCTCTCTCTCTCTCTCTCTCTCTCTCTCTCTCTCTCTCTCTCTCTCTCTCTCTCTCTCTATATATATATATATATATATATATATATATATATATATAAATATATATATATATATATATATATATATATATATATATAAATATATATATATATATATATATATATATAAATATATATATATATACATATATATATATATATACATATATATATATATATACATATATATATATATATATATATATATATATATATATATATATATATATATATACACACTCATATCGTTCCCTCTTCCTCTCCAAGTCCTCACATATTAGTATTATCCTCCTTCGGTTCCTTCTACCCCTTCCTTTTTATATATCTTGATTTTCCCCACTTGCCTCATCCCCTCCCTCCTCCCTCCCTCCTTCCCTCTCCTCTCTCCCCCCTCTTCCCTCCCCTCCCCCACCCTCCTCCCAACACCAGATAAATAATCCAACCTCCCCCCCTCCCCCACCCCTTCCTGCCCGCCCGTCGCTCTCGCACACCGCGGAACACTGCGCGGCAACTCCCGGCATGACCTCCGCTGCAACCCGGCAGAGTTTAATTGAATGTGTCTACCTAAGCGCCCCGACCTGTTGCATGGCGCTGTTTTCAACCCCCCGGCGACGGCGCGGCGATCCTTCGCCAAGACGCCGAGCGGCCGATAATGATTCTTCTTGGGGGTCTGTTGATGTTTAAGAGTAAGAGTGCCAGTCAATGTGATGGGAAATAGGGGTAAATGTAGACGTAATATGACTACGTTGGTTTAATGCATGCCCGAACAAACAGACAAACAAACAACTAAAACCCAAAGCACGTACGAACGCACGCACAAATACACGCACATACAAACACAAACACACACCACACACCACACACCACACACCACACACACACACACACACACAGACACACACACACACACACACACACACACACACACACACACACACACACACACACACACACACACACACACACACACACACACACACACACACACACACACACACCCGCGCCCAACGAAACAAAATACATTCAGCCGCTCTCATCAGCGCCCATAATCCATCATCCACCATTACGAAAATTCAATAACAGTAACCAACGCTCGCTAGACCACTTTTCCCCGAAAATGGACTTCCCCTCTTAATTGGACCACTCTTCCCCTCAACTAGAGTACTTTATCTCGAAACTGAACCACTTTTCCTCTAAATTGGACCACTCTTCCCCTCAACTGGACCACTTTTCCTCTAAATTGGACCACTCTTCCCCTAAACTGGACTTTCCCCCTCGACTGGAGCACTCTTCCCCTAAATGGACCACTTTTCCTCTAAATTGGACCACTCTTCCCCTCAACTGGACCACTTTTCCTCCAAATTGGACCACTCTTCCCCTAAATTGGACTTTACCCTCAACTGGACCACTTTTCCCTTCAACAGGATCCCCTTTCCCCTCAACTGGACCACTCTTCTCAATTGGACTTTCCCACTCAATTAGACCACTCTTCCCCTCAACTGGACCACTCCTCCAGTCAACTCGACTACTTTTCCCCTCAACCGGACCACTTTTCCTCCTCAACTGGACCACTTTTCCCCCTCAACCGGACCACTTTTCCCCTTCAAGCGGACCACTTCTCCTCCTCAACTGGACCACTTTTCCCCCTCAACCGGACCACTTTTCCCCCTCAACCGGAACACTTTTCTCCCTCAACCGGAACACTCTTCCTCCCTCAACCGCACCACTTTTCTCCCTCAACCGAATCCCTCCCACCCTTTCACCACTTCAAAAACACCCCCGCGATGTCTTGGCGACGAACACCCCCCCCCCCCCCCCCGGTTATACATCAGCGTCGGCGAGAGGGGAAGCATAAATCATCGCTCGTGCCTCTCCCCTCCTTCCCCTCAGGTTCTCTTCTCTTTATCCTTCTTCTCCTCCTTCTCCTCCTTCTTCTCCTTCACCTCCTCCTTCTTCTTCTCCTTCACCTCCTTCTCCTCCTGCTTCTCCTTCACCTCCTCCTCCTCCTCCTTCTTCTTCACCTCCTCCTCCTCCTTCTTCTCCTTCTCTTTCTTCTTCTCCTTCACCTCCTTCTTCTTCTTCTTCTTCTTTTACTTCCTCTTCCTCATATTCTTCCGCTTCTTCTTCCTCTTCCTCCTCTTCTTCTTCCTCCTCCTCCCTCATTCACACTCGGTCTCGTCTCCTCGCTTGCCTCGCGTGTTCTTGCATCGGGAAAAATGGGCTCCTTTTTCACTGCGTTTCCTGTGTTCTGAGTGGACCAGGGGGGTGGGGGTGGGTATAGAGGTGGATGGGGGGGGGTACAGAGGTGGGTGGGGGTGGGTACAGAGGTGGGTGGGGGTGGGTATAGAGGTGGGTGGGGGGTGGGTAAAGGGGTGGGGGGGGGTGGGTATAGAGGCGGGTGGGTGGCTTTGTGGGCGGGTGGGTGGGTGGATAGATGGATAGATGGGTAAATGAGAGGGTGGGTGGGTAGATGGGTGGATGGATGGATAAATACAGAGAGAGAGAGAGAGAGAGAGAGAGAGAGAGAGAGAGAGAGAGAGAGAGAGAGAGAGAGAGAGAGACAGAGAGAGAGAGAGAGAGAGAGAGAGAGAGAGAGAAACAGGTAGATAGATAGACATAGATAGAGTGATATAGATAGATATAGATAGACAGACAGTCAGACAGAGACAGATAGATATAAATAAATAGATAGACAGACAGACAGATTGATGAACGGACGAACGGACAGACAGACGGATAGACGAACAACTACAACCAATCCGAGCGCCACGAAAGGTCATGCCAGTCAAAGGCGATCCACCCGCGCGCAGACGAGGCTCGCCGACAGTGCCAATCCCTTCCCACACAGTGCCACTTCCGGCTCGACACAAACGCCTGTTCAAACGAAGCAGCGAGTCGCGGGCGGAGGAGAGCTGCCGTCGGCTCCCGTGGGCGTGCGGGCGTGGCGGAACGGTCCCATCGCCGCCCAGGGAACACGCACGCACGCACGCACGCACACACATATGGGGGGGAAAGCGGAGAACGATGAAAGAGGAAGCAAGAACAAAATGAAGTTACGGGGCACAGAAACAGAAAGAGAGAAGAGGAGTAGGAGAAAGATGAGGGAAAAAAACATTTAGATAGAATACAAGGAAGAGAATGAGGAAGGGAAAAAAAGAGTGGAGAACGAAGGAAAGGAAAGTTAAAACAAAATATAGTTACGGGACGGAGGAAGAGGAAGAGAGAAGAGAAGAAAGATGAGGAGGAAAATCACCGAAGGGAATGAGGAGGAAAAAAAAGTTGAGAAAAAAGCAAAGGGAAGTAAGTAAGTTACGGGACGGAAGAAGAGAGAGGAGAAAAGAAGGAGAACAAGCACAAAGAATCAAAATACCATTCAGAACATAAGCAACGAAATGAGGAGAAAAAGAAAAAAAAAAGAATAAAGAACGAAGCACAAGACGAAGGAAAATGGACGACGGTCGAGGGTTAACGATGCTGATGGCTTTGTGAGGCTTGTATTGGTAATCCATAACGACCAAGGGCCAGCAAGCCACCGGCCCATCCTCGTGTTTGTAGCGCAATTACTCTTAACATTCGGCCGATTTGTTAAAATTGTGCCAGGCCCGACCCAAGGCATATTCGTATACTTGACATGCATAAATAAAGAAACAGAGAAGAGGGAGGGAGGGATGGAGGGAGGGAGAGAGGGAGAGAGGGAGAGAGGGAGAGAGGGAGAGAGGGAGAGAGGGAGGGAGGGGGAGAGAGAGGAAGAGGGAGAGAGATAGAGTGAGGGAAAGAGAGGGAGAGAGAGAGAGAGAGAGAGAGAGAGAGAGAGAGAGAGAGAGAGAGAGAGAGAGAGAGAGAGAGAGAGAGAGAGAATGAAGGTAAAGGAAACAGACAGAGAGAGAGACAGAGGGAGAGAGGGGAGGAGAGATAAAAAGGTAGAAAATAAAGTTATGAGACGAGAATATTAATCAGTCTAGACATGCCTATCAACCGGGCAAATAGGTAGATAAATGTATATCGATCAGATAGATAGACAGATATGCCTTTATGTCTATGTTCATGCATGTCTGTATTTATGAACGATTTTAACAAACCGTAGATAAATGTGTATCGATCAGATAGATAGACAGACATGCCTTTATGTCTATGTCCATGCCTGTCTGTATTTATGAACAATTTGAACAAACCGTACATAAATGTGTATCGATCAGATAGATAGACAGATATGCTTTTACGGCTATGTTCATGCATGTCTGTATTTATGAACGATTTTAACAAACCGTAGATAAATGTGTATCGATCAGATAGATAGACAGACATGCCTTTATGTCTATGTCCATGCCTGTCTGTATTTATGAACAATTTGAACAAACCGTACATAAATGTGTATCGATCAGATAGATAGACAGATATGCTTTTACGTCTATGTTCATGCATGTCTGTATTTATGAACAATTTTAACGAACCGGCCGATAGAGCGCATTTAAAGAGCCATCTGGAACGCATGAACGGACGGACGTGGCTCATGTGTACGCACTCTGCTCCCCGCGCGCTGGCTTGGCTGGCTTGTCTCTCCGTGGTTCGACTTGGTTCGCGAACTTTGGCCTTTTATTTGAATGGTTTTGTGTCTGCGCGTGTGTTTATTTCTCTTTTTTTTCATTTCCGAGTATCGCTCACGGCTTCCCTTCCTCCTCGCGTTCTTTTCTTTTTCTTCTTCTTCTCTCTCTCGTTCTCTTTTTCTCACTCTGTCTCTTTCTGTCTTTCTCTGTGCCCCCCCCCCCCATATTCTCTCTCTCTCTCTCTCTCTCTCTCTCTCTCTCTCTCTCTCTCTCTCTCTCTCTCTCTCTCTCTCTCTCTCTCTCTCTCTCTCTCTCTCTCTCTCCTCCCCTCCCTCCATCCATCTATATCCCTTCATTCCAATCTTCTCCCCTCATCCACTCCCCTCTCATCACAGCCCCTACTAATCCCTCGAGTCTCTCGGGCCCTTTGACGTCATCTCAGAGACGTCATCAGCGGTTGACGTCATCAGCGGGTGACGTCATTAGGTAAACCCCCAGAATGGCGTGACTCCGGAACGTGACTTCTCGCTCTCCCACGATCTCCTGCTACTGGATGACTCACACAAATAGGTCAGCGATGGAAGAAGAAGAAGAAAAAAAGTGCCGCGCTTCGTTTACGAGCGCTAATCAAAAGATAAAAAAAAATAACGAGGAGGATAATATAATTGCAAGATTCGGACAGACAGCATAATCACGCCACCAAATGGTCTTCGCGCCGCAGTCACATCACGGAGAAACGCGCCCACTGGGACAATCCAGAAGCTCGTCCGAGTCGGAATGGGCGGCCCGAGGAAGACCAGTCAGGCAGGCGGGCGGCGGATGGCGGAGGAACGCCTGTTCGGACCGCGGAAGTGCCGGTCAAATAACAGCTCTAGACCAACGGGACGACAGGGGAAAAGTCACAAGTCGTTTAACGCACGAATGAACCCTTTTCGTCGTAGAACAGACAGACATCACGCAACTCTCCGACTCACATGACCAGAGCAAGCAGATGGGAAGCGAATCATGGGAAAATCTTTGTCTCATCAAGCAAGCAGCAATCACACACGCAAGCACTGACATCGGTAGAGCAATCACGCGCCTACGAAAAATAGCAACAAACTCGCCCCATCGCACAACACACCCCTCTCAGTCGCAAAAAATAACAATAAAATAAGATAATTAAAAAAATATAAAACAAAAAATAGAATATACAAATAAATAAAAACAAAAATAAATAAATAAAAATGAAAATAAATAAACAAAAATAAACATAAACAAATAAAATAAAATAAAATAAAATAAATAAATAAACATACATGAAGCAAAACTCGACCATCCCCCCAGAACAAACCTACCATCGGAACGTGGATTCTACACCCTCCCCCCCAACCCCCCTCCCTTTTAGCTGAAGCGTTCGAGCGAGCGAGGGCCCGACGCACCTGACCCGACCCGACCTCCTTCGCGGATCGATGGGGCCGTAAACATGACAGGCTGTACCGGCGACCCGACCGCTCGTAAGGGACCGCCGGCCAATTAACATCTCGCGCCCCCGCCACTCGCCGCCCGCCCCGCCGCCCATACCCGGGGAAGTCGATCGCTTTTACGGCGGTGGAGGAGGAGTAATGGGGCAAGTGCGTCGGCATAATATATTACATTCTCTTTTATTACTCGCCTCGGGCCGCAGGTCGTCCTTATTGCGAGAGGCTTCCGGAAGCGAGGCGCTATGGGGCCGCCACGAGATCGACGGACTCCGCTGAAAGACCTTCTGCATAATTGTGTTCTCTTGCTCTTCCCTTCGTTGCTCCTTTTGCAATTTGTTCGACGTGAATTCCACTCGCTAAACCTTACAGCTGGCGGACCAAGGTGATGTCGCCGACCTCGCCTTCCTCTATAGTGCGGGCTCCACCTCTTCCCCATGGCATTTTATTCCCCCTTTCTTCCCCTCCCCCTCTTTCCCATGGCATTCTATTCCCCCCTTCTTCTCCCCCCTCTTCCCCATGGCATTCTATTCCCCCCTTCTTCCCCATGACATTCTATTCCCCCTTCCTCCCCTCTCACCCTTCCCCTTCCCCTCTTCGCCCTCGGATACAAAAGACCACAAACCGGGTGTCCTCAAATGCAAAGGAAATAAATATAGAAAACTACTTATTCAACCCGACAACCACTTCCCTTCCTCCTCCCCCCCTTCTCCTCTTCTTTCCTCCTTCCCTTCTCTCTTGAATGGAAATCCGAGTCTCCTTAATGCACACACAAAAAGAAAGAAAGGGAGAGGGGAAAAATACAACTAACAGTCACGAAACTGATGACACCTCTTTTACCCCATACCCTTTGCCTCAGATACGACCGACCCTGCATAAACTCACCCCGTACACCCAACCCCCCAACCCAACGCTCACCCCACCTCCCGTTGACTCCCCTATCCCCATAACCACCCCCCGCCCCTATCCATGCTACCGCGACCTCGTCCACCCACACCCCCTCCCCTACAACCCTACTATCCCCTCCCTCCCGCTCCTATCCCTGCTCCCGCAAACTCGTCCACCCACATCCCTCTCCCCTACAACCCACCAACCCCCCACCCTCCCCCAACCATGCTACAGCGACCTCTTCCCTCCACACCCTCTCCCCTCCAACCCTCCTATCCCCTCCCCTCCCGCCCCCACCCATGCTACCGCGACCTCCTCCGTGCGGTCGCAACGGGACATTAGCTCCCCAAAGGAATGCTGCAGAAGCTCCTCATTTCCCGTTCGGTTCTCCTATGGGCTTCCGGGGATAGGGGTTTCCGGGTGGGAGGGGCTTAAGGGAGAGGGGTTCCAGGAGGGAAGGGGCTTAAGGGAGAGAGGTTCCAGGGGGGGAGGGGCTTAAAGGAGAGGGGTTCCAGGAGGGAGAGGGGTTCCAGGAGGGGGAGGGACTTAAGGGAGAGGGGTTCCAGGGGGTTTAGAGGAGGAGGGAGTTCCAGGGATTTGGGGAAAGGGATTCCGGAGGGTTTAGGGGGGGAGGGAGCTCCAGGAGGTTAGGCGAGGAAGTCCATACATCCCTGAAGATCTCCCAACTCCCCTCGGAGTGCTATAAGAGACGGCTCTCCCCCCTCACTCCACCCCCATCACCCTCCTTCCCCACCACCGATCCCCTCTCTAAAGCCAAGGTCACACCAATCTTCTCTGTCCTGAGATCCCCCTAGACAGCCTCGTCGAAGTCTGGCCAGCTGACCTGACTTCGGCGAGGCTGTCTCAGGATCCCAAGACAGAGAGGACTAGCGTGACCTTAGCTTTACCCACCACAAACTCCGTCTCTTTTCCGACCCAGAACACCTTTTCTCCTTTCCCACACCCCATTGCCTCTCCCTCCTTCCCTCTCCTCCTACTGCCTCTTGCCTCCTCCTCCTCCTCCTCCTTCCCACAACCGCCAGTCTCCCATAGAAGTCCCGAACCTACTGATCTGTGAAACGAACAACCGCCGCAGGAATATCGTTGCCAAGTATCACTAAACAAAAACACTTGTGATATATAGAATTCCGGTGTATTTTTACATGGTAGAAAGAGAGAGGAGTGAGTGGGAGAAAGAAAAGAGAGAGAGAGAGAGAGAGAGAGAGGGAGAGAGAGAGAGAGAGAGAGAGAGAGAGAGAGAGAGAGAGAGAGAGAGAGAGAGAGAGAGAGAGAGAGAGAAAGAAAGAAAGAAAGAAAGAAAGAAAGAAAGAAAGAAAGAAAGAAAGAAAGAAAGAAAGAAGGAAAGAGAGAGAAAGAGAGAATGAGAGTATGAGCGAGTGAATAAGCCAGTGTGAGCGAGCAACATTTTATAAGCCTGACTAACTACAATAAGCAGCTTGAATGAATAAATAACTATAATTAACAGATTCGCATTCAAGCAATGAGCGCTGCACCACAGACCTCATAAATAAATATACTGTAATAAAATAATATAAATACACCGAGCACAACATTACTGCATAGTACCTATCTGAATCATATAGTGTGTGTGTGTGCGTGTGTACGTGCGTGCGTGTGTGTGTTTGTGTGTGTAAGTGAGTGATATGTGTGTGTGTGTGCGTGGAGGAGGGGGTGTTGCGTGCGTTCGTGTACGCGAGTGAAAAAAATAACAAGATAGATAAATCAGACTGACAAGTATTCCTAACCACAGACACGGGGACAAGGCATTCCGTCACCCTCATCCCGCCTCGGCCCCGAACCCCTCGGCGGAGCGAATCGACGCCATCCCCGCTCCAGGTAATACTGTTTCCCCTCGTCTTCAAACAATTACCGGATCTCCCGCACTTCATCGCTTTAAGTTCTCGCTCTCCCCTTTCCCCTCTCTTAATGCAATCCTCCGCCCTCCTCTTCCCCGTCCTTCCCCTCGGCGTCTTCCCCTCGCAACATGAGGGGTCTCGCCTTGCCCTGGCTTCCTTCTCCCCTCTGGACCCTCGCGTAACTTGATTGAACAGTCGAAAGTTCGATGTGCGGCCCCACCTCCGCTCTCCCTCTCCCTCTCCCCTTCCTTTCCCTTCGTCCCGCGCTCCCTTCCTCTTCCACCCCCTCCCCTCCCTACCCCAATTTGCCCCTTTTCCTCCGCTTCCTCCCCCTCCCCCTTCCTCCACTCCCAACCCCATTTTGTCCCTCTTCCTCCCCCCTCCGCCCACCCTCCCCTCCCTACCCTAATCTACCCCTCTTCCTCCCCTCATCCACACCCCATTCTCTTCCGCCTGTCCCCTCTTCTCATGTCTGTGCACAGTCGATCCGGAAATCTCTGATAACTCTTCTCTGCTTTTTATTTCCTCTTCTTCCTTTCCTCCCTCCTTCATTCTAAGGGCTCGCCATGAGTTGCTAAATACGTGTGTGGGTATTTGTAGGGGAAGGTCTCTCTCTCTCTCTCTCTCTCTCTCTCTCTCTCTCTCTCTCTCACTCTCACTCTCACTCTCACTCTCACTCTCTCTCTCTCTCTCTCTCTCTCTCTCTCTCTCTCTCTCTCTCTCTCACTCTCTCACTCTCTCTCTCTCACTCACTCACTCACTCACTCACTCACTCACTCACTCACCACTCACTCACTCACTCACTCTCTTTCTTATATTTTTTTTTCTTTTTCCCTTTCTCTCCATCCTCCTTTCGCTCTCTCCTCACTTTCTCCCTCTCTCCACTCCTTCTCCATCTCCCTTTCTCTCCCTCCTCCTTTCCCTCTCCCCGTCCCAGTCTAACCCCCATCCTCTCTGCGGCCAAACTCCATCCCCACCCTCCTTCGTCTTCAAGTACCCCCCCACTCCCACCCCCACCCTCCAGTAGCATCCACTCCTGCGTAGCGTCGCGGCCACTTCCCACCTCCTCAATTTCTCCCGAAGGATCTCCTACTATTTCCCTTCCCCCTCCGGCGTGCACTCCACCGCCCCCCACCCCTTCCTCCCCTCCTTCCCCCCCAGGTCCTTCCCTACTGCAGCCGCCCTTCAAGGAGGTCGTGCGGGGGGAGCTGGCCGTGGCTCCCCCCTCCCCCCCCCCACGTCCGTTCCCCCGAGGGTACACACGTGGGAGAGCGAGGGCGGCCACAGAGAGACAGGTGCTTCTGACATTTCTTTGGGTTTTCCCGGAGCATCTCAGCAGCCGTTTGGAGTCTCAAAAATAAATGAATAAATTATGAATAAAAACAAATAAAAATAAACAAATGAACACAAAAACTAATAAAAATATACAAATAAATGAATAAAAAACAAATAAAAACAAACAAATAAATGAATAAAAAACAAATAAAAATAAACAAATAAATGAATAAAAAACAAAGGGAAATAAACAAATAAATAAATAAAAAACAAAGAAAAATAAACAAATCAATGAATAAAAACAAATAAAAATAAACAAACAAATGAATGAAAAACAAATAAATAACTAAGTAAAAAAATATTATTATCACCTGTCTTCCTATCGTTTGGAAGAGCATTGGAGGTCATTATGAAATGATTCGAAAATATAAAACAACATCCACTGCCTTAAATAGCATCTAGCATCTTCAAAGAACCATTTGGAATTATTATAAACTCCAAATCGTCCCTTATCCAATTAACATCCGAGAACGCATTTATTGTAACTCTAGAAATATAAATAGACATCGATAAATATCGTGCCCTAACAACATCTGGGAAAGCAATTTGGATACATTTGGAAAATTAAAAAAATAACAAAAATAAACAAAAAACGAGTATCTCCTGGTTAAATAGCATATAACACCGAGAGAACATTTCAGTTGATTAGAAAAAGAATCGAGAGAGAGAGAGCGAGAGAGAGAGAGAGAGAGAGAGAGAGAGAGAGAGAGAGAGAGAGAGAGAGAGAGAGAGAGAGAGAGAGAGAGAGAGAGAGAGAGAGAGAGAGAGAGAGAGAGAGAGAGAAAGAGAGAGAAGGAGAGAGAGAAAGAGAGAGAAAGAGAGAGAAAGAGAGAGAAAGAGAGAGAAAGAGAGAGAAAGAGAGAGAAAGAGAGAGAGCCGGACCCCCGATTTCCCTGCCTACGACTCTCTGACTCTCTCTCTCTTTCTCTATATGTCTGTCTGTCTGTGTCTGTCTTTCTGCCTCAGTCGTTTCGAAAGCCGATAACCACTGCAGATTTTCCCGCCCATCTGTCTGTCTCTGCGTTCCAACTCGCAGTAATTCTAAAAAAAAAAAAAAAACTTTGACGGAATCCGTTTACTTCCGATTCTGCCCAAATCCTTGTTCTTCACACTTCATCCCTGTTCTTCGCGTTCTCCTGTTCTGTTTAAGGGCTCGTCTCGGGACCTAATCCTCCCGTGATTCAACCCTAATCTGATCTTACGACCCCGTTTGTGTAATCTGCAGCTTGGCTTCTTAATCTTTGATAGCGCTCTCCTTTATCTCCTATTCGTTGTCTTCGTCGTCGTCTCTGTCTGTTTATCAGTCAGTCAGTGTCAGTATCTGTCTCTTCCTCATCCTCATTCTCTCCCTCTCTCTCCCTGCTTCACCCTTACCCTCACCTTCACCTTCATCCTCACCACTCCCTCTCCTTTCCCTTTCCCCACTCCCTCCTCCTCCCCCTTCCCCACTCCCTCACCTTCACCTTCACCCTCACCATCCCTTCTCCCTCCCCACTCCCTCACCTTCACCCTCACCACTCCCTCCCCCTCCCCCACTCCCTCTCCCTCCCCTTCACCCTTTCCCACTCCCTCACCTTCCCCCTCACCACTCCCTCCCCCTCCCCCCTCCCTCTCCC
>NC_091564.1:35315287-35322787 GCF_042767895.1 Penaeus vannamei | reverse complement strand
GAGGAGGAGGAGGAGGAGGAGGAGGAGGAGGAGGAGGAGGAGGAGGAGGAGGAGGAGGAGGAGGAGGAGGCGACGGCGGTGGTGAAGGAAGGAAGGAGGAAGAGGAGGGAGGGATGGAGGGAAGGAGGAGGAGGAGGAGGGAGGGAAAGCAGAAGAAAGAAAAGAATAGCAGTAGAGAGAGAGAGAGAGAGAGAGAGAGAGAGAGAGAGAGAGAGAGAGAGAGAGAGAGAGAGAGAGAGAGAGAGAGAGAGAGAGAGAGAGAGAGAGACAGAGAGAAAGAGAGAAAGAGAGAAAGAGAAAGAGAGAAAGAGAGAAAGAGAGAAAGAGAGAAAGAAAGAGAGGGAAAAAAACAGAGACAAACAAACTGAAAAACAGGGGAACAAAAACAAACAATAAAAAACACGGCCCGCAACACAACTTATTAGCAAAAAAACTAATTAATAAAATCACTAATCAATAGAATAAAAGAAAAAACTAATTACCAACAACAAGGGGAGGAGAGAGGTGGGGGAGGGGGAGGGGTGGAGAGAGGACGGGGAGGGAGGGGGAGGAGAGGAGAGAGGCGAGGGGTAAGAGGTTGGGGAAGGGGGAGAGGGGAGGAAGGAGAAAGGAGGGGGGAGGGGAGGAGAGAGGCGAGAGGTGAGAGGTTGGGTAAGGGAGGGGGGAAGGGAGGGGGGAGGGGAGGAGAGAGGCGAGAGGTAAGAGGTTGGGGGAAGGGGGGGAAGGGAGAATACAATCCATTTTCTCTTGACAGGACGCGAAGACAAGAGGCTCAGCTGTCCTGCATTATTCCCCGGGCAGGTGCTAATTAAGTTTTCCTTTCCATTTCTCTTCGCCATTCTCTCTCTCTCTCTCGCTCTCGCTCTCTTTTGTTTCCCTCTTTCTCTCTCTGTCTCTCTCTTTTTCTCCCTCTGTCTCTCTCTTTCTCTCTCTTTCTCCCCCTCTGTCTCTCTCTTTCTCCCCCTCTGTCTCTCTCTTTCTCTCCGTCTTTTCTTCCTTCTACATTCCCACTCGCATTCCGAGTCTTTCTTTCCATTTCTTTTCTTTTCTTCTTCATTTCCAATCGTATTCTTTTCCATTTCCATTTTTTTCGTTTTCCAGATTCCTTATTTCGCATAATCTACTGTAGTTTTCTCATCTTTTTCATCATCACTATTCTCTTCTTCTCTCCGGCCTCTTCATCTCCCTCTTCCTACACTTTACTCCTCCTCTTTCATCCTTATCTCTTCATCCATCTTCATTTCTTTCCTTGCTATCTCTTCCTCTCTGTTTCTCCCGTTCCTTCCTTCTCTCTTCTTCCTATTTTTTCGTCATATTTTCCAAACTTTCTCCATTTTTTCCCTCTCTTTGTTTTGTGTGTGTGTGTGTGTGTGTGTGTGTGTGTGTGTGTGTGTGTGTGTGTGTGTGTGTGTGTGTGTGTGTGTGTGTGTGTGTGTGTGTGTGTGTGTGTGTGTGTGCGCGTGCGTGCGTGCGTGCGTGCGTGCGTGCGTGTGCGTGTGAGTGTGCGTGTGTGTGCGTGTGTGAGTATACCTTGTCACCTCCACCCCAACCGCCCCTACCCCCCCCCCCCCCAAAGACCCCAACCCTCGCCATCCATCAGCGACTCCCTCTCCCCCTCTCCCCCTCCCCCCCCCGCCTCCACCCCCCCCCCGCCTCCACCCCACCCCCAACCCGCCCCTGAACGGCCTCCCCGGGGTTAATCCAGCCTCCCCCCCAGGGCCATTTTCTCCAGTGCACTCCGGACCCCCACTCAAGTCCTCCTCGAACCTCGGCACTCGGGGAGATAATTATCGCGAGGAGGCGGCGGGGAAGCTGCTAAACGGATGCCGAAGGACGCTGGAGGAGGAGCCGCTGGAGGACGAGGAGGAGGAATTGGAGGACGAGGAGGAGGAAGAGCTGGAGGAGGAGAAGCAGCTGGAGGAGGAGGAGGAGGAGGAGGATGAGAGTGATTTTTGAAGGGAAGACGAGGGACAGGAAGAGGGAGAAGAGGGGGAGGAGGAGGTGGCGGAGGGGGAGAAGGAAGAGAAAGAGCAGGAAGAGGAAAAAAGAGAGGAGGAGAAAGTGGAGAGAGGGAGGAGAAGAATGATTTTTTAAGGGCGGATGATGCATGCAGAGGGAAAGAGGAAAGGAAGAGAAAGAGGGGAAATACAGAAGAGAAGACGAAAGACGAAACACGAAAAAGAAAGAAATAAAAAGAAGGAAAAAAACACCAACACCAAAAGCCAAAGCAACAAGACCCCCCCCCCAAAAAAAAAAAAAAACAACGCGAGGACTCCTAAAGGCAAGAAAAGAAGGGAGATAAAAGGGGAGAGCGAGGGGACGAAGACTCAGGTGGCCGCCCAGCGATACTCCCCTTAACTGCTCCTCCAGACGCAATTACCTCAGCGCGAGAGGAGCGTTTAATGGGGACTTCCTCGAAGCCTCATTTCACTTAATCGCTCACAAAAATTGGTGCTATACATGACGATTAACAATAATACATATTAATACATAATACATAATAATAGATAATTCTTAATAACCGAAAATTCTTAATGATATATAATTCTTAGTAACACGTAATTCTGAATAATAATATATGATAAATAATAATACAAAACCCTTAATAATAAAAGATAATTCTGAATGTCTCCCTTCAATGTCGTTTCGTGAAAGGCAATATCTAAAAAGGAATTCTAATATTCACAGTCGTTTTTTCAAAATACAACGAAATTTCTCAGAATGCACAGAATGCTTTAAAATCACCGAATAACCCCCACTAACAAAAACCAGCATTAAACCACCTGGCCACAGCTCGATCTCAAGGTATCACCAAACCACCTGGCCACATTCGAACCACAAAACACCCATTAAAATCATCTGGCCAGCAGGTCTATATCTAAGTATTATAAAACCACCTGGCCAACAGCTCTATCTCAAAACAGCAATAAACCACCTGGCCACAGTTCTATCTCAAATCATCATCAAACCACCTAGCCACATCCGAACCACAACACACCCATTAAAACCACCTGGCCAACAGCTCTATCCCCAAACAGCAATAAACCACCTGGCCAACCGCTCCACCGCAAAGTATCATGACGCCACCTGGCCACAGCTCAACCACAACACGCACTTTAAAAATCCCCAAACCCAAGTGAAATCACGAAAGGCGACCCAACCACCAAACAACAGCCGGATTACAAAACGTCAAGCCTCAAGTTAAGCCACAAAACACTCCACAAACCACAACTAAACCACGACTAAACCACAACTAAACACCAATAAATCACCTAATAACAACCGGAAAACAGACTACCCATGCATCACCATTCCACAGCCGAACCACAACGGAACCAAAGCCCATCCACAGCCGAACCAGAAACCGAACCCGAACCGAACCACAGAGCAGCAATCAATCACCCCTTCGCGGCCGCCTTGCAAAGTAGCAATCCATCGCGCGGCGCAACTCAATTTCCAACCCGTCAGAATCTAAAAATAACAGCAGGCCCCCGGGGAGGCCGACAGCGCAGGCCGCGGGCGATGCCGGCCTATGTGGCGAGCGAGGGGGAAATCGAGATGCGGGGAGGAGGGGAGGGGAAAGGGAGAGGGGAGATGGTGAGGGGAAGAAGGGAGAGGGGATGATGGGATACGTGGGAGAGAGGGGAAGGGAGAGGGGAAGAGAGGAGGGAGAAGATGGGAAATGTGGGAGAGAGGGGAAGGGAGAGGGAGCAGATGGGAAATGTGGGAGAGAGAGGAAGGGGGAAGAGAGATGGGGAGGGAGGGACAGACATGAGAAGAGGGGAAATGTTGGGAAGATGATGAGCGGAAGAAAGCATAAGGAAAGACTAGATGAATAAGAAGAAAACGCAAAAGCGAGAAGAAGAAATGCAAAAAGCAACGATGAAAGGAGAAACGAAAGGGAGACAGGGAACGCGGAGGCGAGGGCCCGACGGGTACGCGGGCGCGCGCAGCAGCCGAGGCATCTCCCTCCGTCGCGGACTGATGCGTCGTCCTGCTGCAAGGATTCCCCGCGTGCATCCCGGCCGCCAGTCCCGCGGGAGTGCGGATGCAAAGGGAGCTATATTTAGAGCCCCCGCGAGACGAAAATAGCAGAGCACGTCATTAATATGTAATGAGCGTGGCAACGGAGTTACGCCCCGCCATATCTTTGAATGGACTTGTAAGGAAAGAAGGGTCGTCATGACAGAGCTTGAAATGACACCTTTCTCTCTTTCTCTTTCTCTTTCTTTCTTTCTTTCTTTCTTTCTTTCTTTCTTTCTTTCTTTCTTTCTTTCTTTCTTTCTTTCTCTCTCACTCACTCACTCACTCACTCATTCACTCACTCTCTCTCTCTCTCTCTCTCTCTCTCTCACTCTCACTCTCTCTCTCTCTCACTCTCACTCTCACTCTCTCACTCTCACTCTCTCACTCTCACTCACTCACTCACTCACTCACTCTCTCTCACTCACTCATTCACTCACTCACTCACTCACTCACTCACTCACTCACTCACTCACTCACTCACTCACTTTCTTTTGCCGGTTCCCTAAAAAACCCATCTCTCCACCAACAAAAAGTACGACAATACATACATCAAAATGAGAATGCGGTCCTGGCGAGCTACTCCGGAAACGCAGTACAACTTGGGGGTTAACAAATGGCGCTGTCTCTGTCTGTCTGGTTGTCTCTCTCTCGCTCACTCATTCACTCTCTCTCTCTCTTTCTCTCTTACTCTTACTCACTCTCTCATTCTCATCCACCCTCTCACACTCACTCACTCATTCACTCTCACTCTATCTCTTTCTCTCCCTCTCTCTCATTTCCTCCTTCACTCCCTCCATCCCTTCCCTTTCCTCCCTTCCTTCCTTCCCTCTCTCTCTCCCCCCCCCTCCCTCCCTCCCTTACTTCCCCTCCCCCTAACTCCCTCCCTTCCTTCACCTCTCCCTCCCCCCTCCCTCGTTGACATCTGACTTCCGCCATCTGACGCCAGCGGGGGACGTACGGTGGGCAGCGCATATATGTATACGTCAGTTTCCACTCCACCCCCTGTGTTTCATTCCGAGTGCCCGCACGTACGGACGTCGGACCGCCCTGTGTATGCAAATGAGATCGCCGCCCCTATGCCTACTAAACGGAAGAGACGCAGACGTTGTGATATTCCCCTAGACTGTTGACATCTTTCGCCCCCTCCCCCCTCCCTCCCCCTACCTTCACCCCATCCTCTCCCTCCCCTTCCCCTTCTCCAATCACCCCTCACCCTTCCCGCCGAACACCAATATCAACACTCCCTCCTTCAATCTACAAGCACCCCCCCACCCCCATCCAATAGCAGCATCCCCCACCCCCACCCCCATCCGATAGCAGCACCCCCCATCCCCCACACACACACACACCAGAGAGCAACCTTGAGCTACTGGCTTTAACAGGGGTTGGCTTTGAGGGAACGAAAGGTCAGGCATATTCACTAAATGTAATGGAATTCTTATAAAGAGTTTTTCCAGTAAAGTGTGTGTGTGTATGTGTGTATGCGTGTGTGTGGGGGGGGGAGGAAAGAGAGGAAGAGAGAGGAAGAGAGAGAGAGAGAGAAAGAGAGAGAGAGAGAGAGAGAGAGAGAGAGAGAGAGAGAGAGAGAGAGAGAGAGAGAGAGAGAGAGAGACAGAGAGAGAGAGAGAGAGACAGAGAGAGAGAGAGACAGAGAGAGAGAGAGACAGAGAGAGAGAGAGAGAGAGAGAGAGAGAGAGAGAGAGAGAGAGAGAGAGAGAGAGAGAGAGAGAGAGAGAGATAGACAGAGAGAGAGAGAGAGAGAGAGAGAGAGACAGAGAGACAGACAGAGAGAGTTAGAGTTGCACCGTATTCAGTAATGAAGAAAAAAAAATAAAAGGTTCACGCACAGGATGATGTAAAATAAAATAAATTCTTTTCTCCTATACACTTACGCGAGCATTTACATTACAAAATATAAACAAACAAACAAAAACAAATCCCAGAAGCGAAAGTGGGAGACTGCCGACTTGAAAAGATCGTGGCGTTGCGAGGAAATTCGCGAAAAGAGAAACAAGTACAGAACAAAGTCAACAAACAAAGCAGACGGGTATAGAGCTCCTAGAGTAAACAAGCACAGAGCGAGTTGAGCAAACAAAGGCAGAACATGAAGAGTAAACAAGTGAAGATCGAGTAAAGCAAGGAAGATCAAGCAACCAACAAGAAAACAACTATAACGCAATCAACCAAACAAGAAAAGAACAAAGAGAAATAAACAAGTCAAGACCAAAGAGACATAAACAAATACAGAACAAACCAAACAAAATCAAAAAAACAAACTAAAAAAAAAAAGTAAAAAAGCCCTCAAAGAACAAACCCAACAACCAAACAACGAACAAACCAACCAAACAAGTAAAAAGCAACACAAACAAAGAGCAAAGAAGGGAAAGACGCCCAAGGAAGCCTTCGGTAACTAAGTAGGCGCACGTGGGAGGCAAACCAAGAGAATAAAATGAAGTAAAAAGTGATGAGTCACCGAGTCTCTCATATAAAAATAAAGAGAAATCTAAAGGAAAGAAAAGAAATGATATAATAAAGAGAAATCAAAATGAAAGAAAGGAAATTATATAAAAATGAGAAATCAAAATGAAAGAAAGGAAATGTTATAAAAAAAGAGAAGTCTAAATCAAAGAAAGGACATGATATGTAAGATAAGTTTAAAGGAAATGATATATAAAAGAGAAATCTACAGGAAATAAAGGAAGTGATATAAAAAGAGAAGTCAAAAGGAAGGAAAGGAAGTGATATAAAAAAGATTAATTCTAAAGGAAAGAAGGGAAATGATATAAAAAGAGGAATCTAGGGGGGGGGAAGGAAACGATATAAAAAGAGGTCTAAAGCAAAGAGAGGAAATTATATAAACAGAGGAATGTAAAGGGAAGAAAGGAAATGATATATAAAACAAAAATCTAAAAGAAACACAGTAAATGATAAATAAAAAAGAGAAGTCTAAAGCAAAGAAAGAAAATGATAAATACAAAGGAGAAGTCTAAAGTAAAGAAAGAAAATGATACATAAAAGAGAAATCTGCAGGAAAGAAGGTAATAAAGATAAATGGAGAAGGAGGTACGTTACGAGCCCGTAACAATGCTATCTCAGGGCCATTCTTACGTTACGGCGCAAGAGATGCCAGCAAGCGCAGAGGCCACAAAAAAAAAATGACAACTGATAAGAAGGAAATAAACCCTATTAAGGAGAACACTTTTTCCTCCTCTTCCTCCTTCTTATCATCTCAAAAAAGTCGAATATTTTCCCCCCATTTTATCATTAATGCTGCCTCGGAGTCACTCCGCACACGCACATGCACACACACCCACCCCCACCCCCACCCACACCCACCCACACACCCACACATAAAAGAAAAAAAATGATACACCCCCCACCCCCCCAACCACTCAAGCAACGACCGCCACATTAAGGAAACGCCATTTCCTGCCTCGTGAGAACACGACCGCCTCCAGATTCCCATCGCTGGCG
>NC_091564.1:35305287-35312787 GCF_042767895.1 Penaeus vannamei | reverse complement strand
TCCCCCACTCCCACTCCCTTCCTTCCTCCCTCTCCCCCCACTCCCTTCCTTCCTCCCCACCTTTCCCGCTCCTGTCCCACTCCCTTCCTTCCTCCCCACCTTTCCCCCTTCCCGTCCCACTCACTTCCTTCCTCCCCCCCATTCCTCCCTCCCACTCCCTTCCTTCCTCCCCCCCTTCCCCCTCCCACTCCCTTCCTTCCTTCCTTCCTTCCTCCCTCCCACTCCCTCTCCCTCTCGCGTTCCT
This sequence comes from Penaeus vannamei, assembly GCF_042767895.1. NCBI lineage: Eukaryota > Metazoa > Arthropoda > Malacostraca > Decapoda > Penaeidae > Penaeus > Penaeus vannamei. The sequence continues at coordinate 35,312,543 of NC_091564.1, read as the reverse complement.
TTCATGGGCCACCGCATCCTTCCAACCCCAGCCCATCTTAGCCACTAAACCCTGCATCGTGGTTGCTGCCGGTAACTTTTCCGTACGATTTTTTTCCCGTTATGGCCTAGAAAACTCTCCGTCGTACATCTGGCAGTGACGCAGCCGTGTGGAAGGGGAGGGGAGGGGAGGGGGGTGAAAAGAGGAAAGGGAAGGGGGATTAAAAAAAAAGTAGAAGGAGAATAGGGATGATGAAAAGCGGGAGAAAAGGAAGAATGGGATGGGGAAAGAAGTTGTGAATAGGGAAGGAAGGAGGAGATTGTGAATGAGAAGGGGAGAGGAAGGGGGAGGGGGGAGGGGGGATTATCTAGAACTCCAGACATGTATCTGATTACACGCCGAGAAAATGGAGAGAAACTACGTCCATTTTTATCTGTCTCCACTTTTATTGTTCTTTTATTCTCTTCTCTTTCATTTCGTGATTGTGCGTGTGACTGCGTTCGTTCGTGCGTGCGTGCATGTGCGTGCGTGCGTGTGTGTGCGTGCGCGTATGTGCGTGTGCGTGTGCATTTGCGTGTACGTGTCCGTGTATGTGCATGCTCGCACGACACTATGTACATGTGTGTATGCGTGTGTATACCTCTCTACATACATATAACGCTACATAAGCCACCCCAAACCCCTTTTTCCACACCCACAGTCAAGAACAACACTTGACATAACGAACACCATAAACACAACGCGATACATAATAGCATTATATTCGTGGTCGTTTTCCTGCTGACAAGGACGAGGTTCGCTTGCCTTCGATCGCGGCAACATTTACTTTCCAGTGGGTGTCTAATGCCCGGAAGTGTTGGAGCGATAGCCTTAATCTTTAATGTATATATATATATGTATATATATGTATATATATGTATATATATATATATATATATATATATATATATATATATATATATATATATATATATGTGTGTGTGTGTGTGTGTGTGTGTGTGTGTGTGTGTGTGTGTGTGTGTGTGTGTGTGTGTGTGTGTGTGTGTGTGTGTGAGAGAGAGTGAGAGAGAGAGAGAGAGTGAGAGAGAGAGAGAGAGAGAGAGAGAGAGAGAGAGAGAGAGAGAGAGAGAGAGAGAGAGAGAGAGAGAGGGAGGGAGGAAGATAGAGAGACAGAGACAAACAAACAAACAATCCAACACAAACACAGATACAACCAACCAGAAATCCCCACAAAAATAAGAAACCCAAACAAAAAGAGACACAGAGAACCCGTAACCCCACCCCAACACCCCACCCCACCCCCCAACGCCCGCAGAAGTGAACGCCTAAACGCCAAAGAGAACACCCAATTATCGGCCACAATAACCCTTTTACACATTATGTTAATTGGAAGGAAAACAACACAATGGAGCGAAAGGTGTAATCGGGAGGCGAATGCTCCGGGAGGAAATGGGAGAGGAAAGAGACAGCAAGGAACGGAGGGCCATGGGGAGAGGGGGCAGGGGGGGGGAGGAGGAGGAGGAGGAGGAGGAGGAGGAGGAGGAGGAGGAGGAGGAGGAGGAGGAGGAGGAGGAGGAGGAGGAGGAGGAGGAGGAGGAGGAGGAGGAGGAGGAAGAGGAAGAGGAAGAGGGAGAGGAGGAGAGGAAAGAGACAGCAAGGAGCGGAGGGCCCGGGGAGAGGGGGCAGGGAGGAGGAGGAGGAGGAGGAGGAGAGAGAATGAAAGTGAACAAGAAAAAAAGATAAATAGATAGATTGATTGAGAGGGATGAGAGAAGAAAGAAAAAAGACACCAAAAAGAAAAAAAAAAAGAGAGAAAACATAAAAAAGGGCAAAGAGAAAAAAACGAAAAAAAAGAAACCACCGAAACAAAAGAGAAAAAAGAGAAAAAAGGAGAAAAAATAAAGGCAAGAGAGAAAAACACGAAACAGAGGGCAGCCGGAGAGGGAAGGCTGGCCCCGTCGAGCGCCCGAGCCAGCGCCGCGTGCAGGGACAATGGCATCGGCTGACCCCAGATGGCTGCCTTCGCTCGTTAGTCGTCAGCTGGCGCCGCCATCAACCGCTCCCGCGTCTGCTCTCCCTCCCTCTCCCTCTCCCTCTCCCTCTCCCGCCACCGCCTTCTCTCTCTCTCTCTCTCTCTCTCTCTCATCTCTCTCTCTCTCTCTCTCTCTCTCATCTCTATCTCTTCTTTCCTTCCTTCCTTCCTTCTTACTTTCGATCCATCCATCTATCTATCCAATTATTTATCTATCTAACTCTACTCTCTCTATCTATCTATCTCTATCTCGCTTTTATGGACCGTCGCTTCCATCCGATTTCCGACTGCCTTCTTGCTCTTTCCTTTTTCCTCTTTTATCTCTTCGTTCCCATATACTTCCTTCCTTTCTTTCCCTCCCTGTGTCTCGGTTCTCTTTCCCAAGAACGAGAGCGAGAAAGAAAAGAGAGAAAGGGAGGGAAGGAGAGAGGGAAAGAGGGAAAGAGGGAAAGAGGGAAAGAGGGAAAGAGGGAGAGAGGGAGAGGGAGAGGGAGAGGGAGAGAGGGAGAGGGAGAGGGAGAGGGAGAGAGGGAGAGGGAGAGGGAGAGGGAGAGAGGGAGAGGGAGAGGAGAGGGAGAGGGAGAGGGAGAGGGAGAGAGAGAGAGAGAGAGAAAGAGAGAGAGAGAGAGAGAAAGAGAGAGGGAGAGAGAGAGAGAGAGAGAGAGAGAGAGAGAGAGAGAGAGAGAGAGAGAGAGAGAGAGAGAGAGAGAGAGAGAGAGAGAGAGAGAGAGAGAGAGAGAGCGATGCACAGAGCACGATGACATATAAGCTCTTCCACACACCCAGCATCCCCCCACCTCCCCCCTCCCCCTACCGCCCTCACTTCCAACGACATGTCAAAGAAACAGCGAGGGAGACATGATAAAAATAGCCCTCAGCTCCAATTTCATCTCGGGTACAGTTATGCCGTCCTCCATGGGCCTCCCCCCTCCCCCTCTCTCTCCCTTTCCCCTTCTCTCTCCCTCTCCCTCTCCTTCTCTGTCCCTCTCCCTTTCTATCTTTCCCTCCCTCTCGATCTCTCCTCTCCTTTCCTCTTCCCCTTCTCTTCTCTCCTCCCCTCTAGTCTTCTCTCCTCTCCTCCCCTCTAGTCTTCTCTCCTCTCCTCTCCTCTCCCCTGTCCCCTCCCTCTCCCTCTCCCAAACTTTAGACGTCAACATTCCAGGGCCCAACCTCAAGACCCGCCCTCGAGACCCGACCTCGACGACCCAAAACAGCCTGTCCCCAAAGGCTCTTCCCTCATCTCCCCTTCCCTTCCCTCTCCTCCCACTTTCCCCCTCCCCCGACCAACCCCTCGGATGCTGCTCCTCCTTCCCCCTCCCCCTCCCTCCCACCCCACCCCACCCCCGACCAACCCCTCGGATGCTGCTCCTCCTTCCCCCTCCCCTCTCCCCCCGACCAACCCCTCGGATGCTGCTCCTCCTTCCCCCTCCCCTCCCACTCCCCTCTACCCCCGACCAACCCCTCGGATGCTGCTCCTCCTTCCTCCCCTCTCTCTCCCCCCTGACCAACCCCTCGGATGCTGCTCCTCCTTCCCCCTCCCTCCCACTCCCCCTCTCCCAACCCCTCGGATGCTGCTCCTCCTTCCCCCTCCCTCCCTCCCACCCCCGACCAACCCCTCGGACGCCGCTCCTCCTTCCCCCTCCCTCCCACTCTCCCCCACACCACCCCCGGCCAACCCCTCGGACGCCGCTCCTCCTTCCCCCTCCCCCCTGACCAACCCCTCGGATGCTACTCCTCCTTCCCCTCCCCCTCCCACTCTCCCCCACACCACCCCCGGCCAACCCCTCGGACGCCGCTCCTCCTTCCCCCCTCCCCCTCACCCCCACCCCACCGCGGCCAACCCCTCGGATGCTGCTCCTCTTTGCCCTCCCTCCCCCTCCCACCCCCACCACCACCCCCGGCCAACCCCCTCGGACGCCGCTCCTCCTTCCCAGAGATAAGGGCAATTTTCGCCGAGACGAGAGTAATGTAATGAAACTACTCCCACGGCCGGAAAAGTACAGGGAGCAGCCGACTTAAATTTTTTAAGGCCCATTTTTCGGCATTTATACACTAGTGGGAGGTTTTTTTTATGGTACTAATTATAATCGTGGGAAACGGATTTGCATATCTTCGGTCCTAATGCCTTTGTATGTGTGAGAGTGTCTGTGCATGGGGAGAGGAAGGAGGGAGGAGGGGGGGAGATGGGGAGGAGAAGGGAGGAGGAAGAGGTCAGGAAGAGCGATGAAGAAGAGAGGGGGGAGGAGGAGTTAGGAAGGGAGGAAGATGAGGGATGAAGAGAGAAATTAGAAAAACAGAAAACAAAAACAACAAAAACAAGAAAGAGATTGCAAGCCTACAAAAAAACTCAAAAAAGGAGAGAGAGAAAAAAGAACCCATACAAAAAAAAAAGGAAATGGAAGAACCCGAAAGAGGAGAACCAGAACTCCAAAGACAGACCCGATAGGTGTCGCGAAACAGCAATAAGACCTAACGACCCTGGAATACCGGCTCAGAGACACCCACAGACGCCCACGAACACATTTCTTTCCCTCCCTTATAAGTGAGAGAGAGTGAGAGATAAATCTAAGTGAGAGAGCGAGAGGAAAGAGGGGGAAGGAGAGCAGGAGGGAAAGGGAAAAAGAATGAGAGGAGAGTGGAAGGGAGGAATGGGAGAGGGAGAGGAAGAGGAGGGGAGAAGAGAGGAGACTAGAGGAGAGAAGAGGAGAGGAGAGGAGAGGAGAGAAGAGAAGTGGAGTGGATGAAGACGGAGCGGGCGGGATGCCTCACAGAACCCGCCAAAGTGACAGGGCGCTGGAGCGAGAGACAAGAATTGAAGGGGCGGGAAGAGACGATGACAGGGAGAAGGGGGAGAGAGAGAGAGAGAGAGGGAGGGAGAGAGAGAGAGAGAGAGAGAGAGAGAGAGAGAGAGAGAGAGAGAGAGAGAGAGAGAGAGAGAGAGAGAGAGAGAGAAAGAGAAAGAGAAAGAGAGAGAGAGAGAGAGAGAGAGAGAGAGAGAGAGAGAGAGAGAGAGAGAGAGAGATGTGCAGTGGAACAAGATTATGATAATAATGATAATAATAACATTGATCAATGAGAGTAATGATGACGATGATACTGATGATGAAGACGACGACGACGATCACAAAGACGATGACACCGACAATAAACATCTACCCCCCCCCCCCGATACACAAATACCATCCTTTCCCTACCCTACCCCCCCCCTCTACGACACCCTCCTACCCGACCCCTCCCCCCGACAACGCAGCAGTAGTATCGACGTGCCCTTACCCGGGCAAAACCTCTCGCTTACGCCTCTCCTCCGCCCATAAGGTCGCCGCGCCTATCCTCTCCCGACGCGGTTCTCGACCATCCGTGTCCCATCTACCCCTCCCCCTTCCCCACCTCCCCCCCATGAACCAAACCAATCAGCTGATAACACAGATTACACTCCGGAATCTCTCTCTCTCCCTCACACCCTCACTCCTCCTTCCCCTCCCTCTCTCCCTCTTCCCCCTTCCCATCCCATCCCCTCCTCTCCCCTTCCCCCCCACCCCAGCCGTCGCCGCCACGAGCCGTTAAAGTGCCGTTCTCAAGGAGCCGGATGTGTTTGCCTTAAGTTTATCGGATATTACTCGGGTCAATGTTTATCGACGGACGGCGCGAGGGCGGGCGTGGGGGGTGGGCGTGGGGTCAACAAGGGGGAAGGATGGAGGGGGAGGGGGCACTTGGCGGCGGAAGGAAGGAAGGGAGCTCGAGTGCCGGGCTCCAGCGAGGCACCGGCGTCGGCTCCGGAGACGGGGAGGAGGGCGCAGAGGCGCGAGGGCGTCGAACATGCACGAACGGCTGGGAAGACTACAATACGTTCGTACATGCACGCCTGCTTGCACGCAAACGCACATACAAACACAAACACGCACACACGCACACGCACACACACGCGCGCACACACACACACACACACACACACACACACACACACACACACACACACACACACACACACACACACACACGCACACACACATGCACACACACATGCACACACACACTCATATACACACACACACTCATATACACACACACACTCATATACACACGCACACTCATATACACACGCACACTCATACACACACACACACACTCCCACAACCATACACACACGCACACACTCACACACACACCAAACCTTACGCACAATAAGACACGTCAACTTCACATTACGTACAACGCACGCAACTTTTCCCCCCCAAACCACACCTCTCCAGCTCCAATAATCAAGAAATCACGACAAACGCAACACCAAAAATTATAAAGAAATATCCACCAACGATATAGCTTTCTTAAAATCGCCCCCCCCCCAAAAAAAAAAAAAATAATGAAAACCCCAACAGCAATAATAAAACGCGGCAACGGGGCATCGCGGTAATAATTTAATCATCCGAGGGGGAACTAAAAAAAAAAAAAAAAAAAAAAACATTTCACACGAATAAATCTAATTCTCCCGCCGACAACACGCAACTTCACTAGCCGCGCCGTAAAGGCTTTAGCTTCCTTGGCCAAAATGACTGTCTAACTTTCCACTCTTCAACAATTTTCTCCGACATACTGGCCCTAACTCGGCGCGCGACGGAGCCAAAATTCTGTGGTCATACTTGCAAAACGTCCGCGCACAGGCATGGGAAAGAGAGGGAGGGAGAGGGAGAGAGTGGGAGAAAGAGGAAGAGGAAGAGGAAGAGGAAGAGGGATAGGGAGAGGGAGAGTGGGGGGGAGAGGGAGGGAGGAAGGGGGAGAGTGGGGGAGAGGGAGGGAGGAAGAGGGAGTGGGGGGGAGGAAGGGAGGAAGAGGGAGAGTGGGAGGGAGAGAGAGGGAGAAAGAGGAAGAGGGATAGGGATAAGGAGGGAGGGAGGGAGGGAGGGAAGGAGGGAAGGAGGGAGGGAGAGGAGAGGGAGAGGGAGAGGGAGAGAGAGAGAGAGAGAGAGAGAGAGAGAGAGAGAGAGAGAGAGAGAGAGAGAGAGAGAGAGAGAGAGAGAGAGAGAGAGAGAGAGAGACAGAAAGAGCAAGGGAACAACGGGGACCCGTGGGAGGGGGGGGCCCCCCCGGGCCCCCCTTCTTCTAGAGACCCTACTTGGTAATCAATCACCTCTAGTTCTTAGCATCAGTAAAAGCCCTTATGATTGGTCCTCGTGTTGAAAGCCGAGCCAATCACCAACTCCCTCGCAAGATACGCGAGCCCCATGTTGCCAAAGCCAAATGTGGCGTG
>NC_091564.1:35287787-35297787 GCF_042767895.1 Penaeus vannamei | reverse complement strand
AGTAGAAGGGAGAGGGAGAGGAAGGGTGGAGGGAGGAAGTAGAAGGGGAGAGGGAAGGGTGGAGGGAGGGGAGGGAGAAGATGGGAGGAGAGAGGGGAGGGAGGGAAAGAAAGATGAAAAATAGGAAAAAAGGGTGGGCGGGGAGGGGAGGGAAGGAGAGAGGAAAAGGAGATAAGGAAGAGAGGAAAGGGGTGAATAGTGGAAATGGGGGATACGGAAAAGGAGGAGAAAAAAGAAAGAAGGTGAAGGGAAAAACTCGCAACGAAGAGGCTAAAAGACTCCTTAACACAAGGCTCAATAAAAAAATAAAAAAATGAACAATAAAAGTAAACAGAACGGGGAGACGGTGAAATAAAACAACACACACAACCATAAATCAAATCAAACCCCAAAATATATACACCCACATCCTCATTAACCTTCATACAAAAATAAATTGCTTATAATACTACCACATAAGCATCATCCAACTCGGCAACCATTTTTTTATATTAACTAAAAGGCACTGCCAGCATATAATAAATTTCAATTAACTCCAACATCAAAAAAAGCAAAAAAAAATGTTTGCGAACGCTGGAATTCTAAACACAATGTCAATGTTCATAACGCTGAGTGCTTCATTATCCCAGATAATGTCAGCAACAGCGGCGCTGCATTATACCAGTAAGAAATAATTCACAGAACCGCGACTGGTAAGAATGACGCGACTGACAAAGCGACATTCAAGTTATGTATCTAATACATTTTCTGTAAAGAGACGCAAGTGCATTTTATGTTATTGAATGTTACATTACTGGCTTGGTAATGTACTTATTGTATACTATTTTATGCAGTGCAATACACAAGGAAGTAACGCAGGGAATCTTAAAATCACCAGACTTTGATCCTAATATTCATCCGTTTATGATAGTGTATGGTCCAATATTATCATTTATATCCGTTTTCTCTATCGTCTGATGTTTAGAGAACGGCAGAAATGCTGCTACGGAAAAGCTGACAGCTCTGTTGACCTCACCATTCCTTGAAATAGCGGAAAACCCCTTTTTTTTACTAATGTTATCAATATTGACACAGTTATTATTGTTATAAACATTATAATTAGTATTATGTTATTGACATTACTAATGGCAGTAGTATATACTAGAAAATATTATTGAAAATCAATTAACAGGGTAAACAGGTGAGACCGATCGTGACTTAGAACTTGTGGAGCCATCTATATCTAAAAATACTTACTAAATTAAACACAGTGTACGCACATATCATCCCAGGCGGCATGCGGTTAAGAAAATGCCACATTGACCCTGCAAACTTGATTCATCTAAAAAGTATAAGACTATTCATAGTGAGTGTGTTGTGGGGTTGAAAGTTCAAGGAAGGGGACAGAAAGAGAGAGAAAGAGAAAGAGAGAGAGAGAGAGAGAGAGAGAGAGAGAGAGAGAGAGAGAGAGAGAGAGAGAGAGAGAGAGAGAGAGAGAGAGAGAGAGAGAGAATGAGAGAGAGAGAGAGAGAGAGAGAGAGAGAGAGAGAGAGAGAGAGAGAGAGAGAGAGAGAGAGAGAGAGAGAGAGAGAGAGAGAGAGACAGACAGAGAGAGAGAGAGAGAGAGAGAGAGAGAGAGAGACAGACAGAGAGAGAGAGAGAGAGAGAGAGACAGACAGACAGACAGACAGACAGACAGAGAGAGAGAGAGAGAGAGAGAGAGAGAGAGAGAGAGAGAGAGAGAGAGAGAGAGAGAGAGAGAGAGAGAGAGAGAGAGAGAGAGAGAGAGAGAGCGAGAGCGAGAGAGAGAGAGCTATCCATCACGAGGGCGCAAAATCTGCCATGTTGCTATGCTGACCCATTTCGCAGGGAGAGTGTGTGTGACTGGGGACTGTGGCTCTGCCTTTGATGAAGCCCGACCAGAAGACCAGCTGGTGACCTATTCCCCCTTTAGCGTTCCGTGCCTCGCCTCGTTCGTCCCTTCTCCTTCTTCTTTCTCCTGTGCTGTTTCCCCTCAGTTGATGTGCGTTAATTCCCTTCTTTTCCCGCGCGTCTATTAAATCACACTCCCGCTCTTTGTCCCTGTCTCTGTCTGTCGCTTTGCAGCCCTTGTCGTAATATTATCGTTTATTCTTTCTTTCTTTGTGTGTGTGGTATGGGCATGCATGCGCGTCGCTTATGCATGCCTATACCATTTCAGGATTTTTCCTCTTTGCCCTTTTCTCCTCCCTTTCCTCCAGCCTTCTCTTCCCTTCTCTCCGTCTCCTCTTCCTCCCTTCCTCCCTTCTCCATTGCCCTTTGGTTTGTGGCCAAATATTGATTTTCTTTTGTACATCTTCGCAGGACTCTTTGACAGCCTCGACCCCCTAGAGCAGGTGCTTCTCGACCCACTTCTAAGGCGAGAGGATGGGAAGGGGTCTGGAGGGAAGGAAGGGGGGGGGGGTGTCTGGCTAGAATGCACGCTGAAAGGGATAGGCTCGGGGTAGGTTTGGAATAAGTTTCGAAAGGGCTTGGGATAGGTTTGGAATAAGCTTCGAATGGGATTGGGATAGGATTAGGATAGGTTAAGCTTGGAATAAGCTTGGACTAGGCTTAAGATAGGTTTGGGGATAGGCCTGGGATAAGTTTGGGATAGGCTTTAGAGTGCACGTTCAGCGAGCTAATGAACGAGGGTTTTAAGCCGTGTTGCCTGAACGAGTTGCAGGAGAGGTTGAGCTCCGCGCATCCGTTGCAACACCATCGTTAGCGCGGGTCGAACACCCTCACCCCCCCCCCCTATCCCCACCTCACCCTTATCCCTTTCCCCCTTCCCCCCTACTCTTATCTTACCCTTACTTAATCAATCCATACCCTAGCCGTACCCTACATTCCCCCCCTTAACCCTTACCTTTCTCCCTTCCCCCTTCCCTTCTCCCCCTCCCTCCTTCCCAATACCTTTCTCCCCTCCCCCTTCCCCATACTTTTCCCCCTTCCCCTTCCCCATACTTTTCTCCCCCTCCCCTTACCCCAACCCTTCTCCCTTCCCCTCTTCCCCTTCCCCCTACCCTCATCCCCTCTTCCCTCTACCTCCCCCCTCCTTACCCACCATCACCCGTCACCACCTCCCCCGCTCCCTCCCTCCCACCCTCCCTCCAACACACCAACGACGTTTTGCCTTTTCCATTTTTTTTTTTTTTCGACCGTTGTTCCATACGGTTTATTGCAACGAGCGCGACTGGCAGAGGACTGTTCATGGGAGAGGGAAAAAAACTGGCTTCCGGACGAGCTGAAATGTCAAAGAGGAAGCTGCTGACATTGTTGCAGCGGATTGCACCGAGCTTATCGCGAGGGGCTGGGTGACTGGCTGGGTGGTTGGATGGGTGACTGACTAACTGGGTGACTAGATAGGTGACTGGATGACTGACTAACTGGGTGACTAGATGGGTGACTGGATGACTAACTGGGTGACTAGATGGGTGACTGGATGACTAACTGGGTGACTAGATGGCTGACTGGATGAGACTAACTGGGTGACTGGATGACTGACTAACTATGTGATTAGATAGGTGACTGGATGACTAGATTTATGACTAGATGACTGACTGACTGGGTGACTGGGTGGGTGACTTGATGACTGACTGACTGGTTGACTAGACGACTGACTGCCTGGATGACTAGATGACTGACTGAAAAATACAATTAATCAAATTAACAATCAATTAAACAAATAAACATATACATATAAACAAATAACAAAAAATATACTCCAATCGCCTTGTGTATTCACCTCCTCGCTATGAAGAAGAAGAAAAAAAAAAAAAAAAAAAAAAACGCATCGAAAAGCAACTTATAACAAACTGGAATCTTTTCAAAGTCAATCAAGTTAACTGCTTTTACAAAATAATATTAATCAACTGATCAAGAAAATAGAAGATAAGAGAATTAAAGTCTTCCCACCCAAGGAACTTATGAATTCATAATTCATTACAAATACATATCACAAATGAATATTTATAAATACATAAACTATAAATAAATACTTTGCTGTAAATACTTCCACTATAAATAAATACCTATAGGATGTTACAAATACTTTTAAAGAAATAACAAGCTATAAATACTTTTAAAGAAATAATTCGTTACAAATAGTTGAATATGAATAATAAACTTATTACAACAAACGTATAAAGAACTAACTAGTTACATGTACTTACAAAAAAGTTACCAAAAAATTATAAACACCAAATGAAGAAAACTCATAAAACTCATAAACACCTAATTAAAAAAACAACTTATAGATGCAATATTAAACATCTCATCACCACCTAAATCCGTCAGTGGATGATGAGTGGGTGAGCTTATGATGTGAGCCTTCGAACGGAGTGGGTGAGCCTTCGAAGGGAGTGGGTGAGCCTTCGAAGGGAGTGGGTGAGCCTTCGAAGGGAATGGGTGAGCCTTCGAAGGGAGTGGGTGAGCCTTCGAAGGGAGTGGGTGAGCCTTCGAAGGGAGTGGGTGAGCCTTCGAAGGGAGTGGATGAGCCTTCGAAGGGAGTGGATGAGCCTTCGAAGCGAGTGGGTGAACCTTCGAAGCGAGTGGGTGAGCCTTCGAAGCGAGTGGGTGAGCTTTCTTAGCGAGTGGGTGAGCCTTCAAAGCGAGTGGGTGAACCTTCGAAGCGAGTGGGTGAGCCTTCGAAGCGAGTGGGTGAGCCTTCGAAGGGAGTGGGTGAGCCTTCGAAGGGAGTGGGTGAGCCTTTGAAGGGAGTGGATGAGCCTTCGAAGGGAGTGGATGAGCCTTCGAAGGGAGTGGATGAGCCTTCTAAGGGAGTGGATGAGCCTTCGAAGCGAGTGGGTGAACCTTCGAAGCGAGTGGGTGAGCCTTCGAAGCGAGTGGGTGAGCTTTCTTAGCGAGTGGGTGAGCCTTCAAAGCGAGTGGGTGAACCTTCGAAGCGAGTGGGTGAGCCTTCGAAGCGAGTGGGTGAGCCTTCGAAGCGAGTGGGTGAGCCTTCGAAGGGAGTGGGTGAGCCTTCGAAGGGAGTGGGTGAGCCTTCTTAGCGAGTAGGTGAGCCTTCTTAGCGAGTGGGTGAGCCTTCGAAGGGAGTGGGTGAGCCTTCGAAGGGAGTGGGTGAGCCTTCGAAGGGAGTGGGTGAGCCTTCGAAGGGAGTGGGTGAGCCTTCGAAGGGAGTGGGTGAGCCTTTGAAGGGAGTGGGTGAGCCTTCGAAGGGAGTGGGTGAGCCTTCGAAGGAGTGGGTGAGCCTTCGAAGGGAGTGGGTGAGCCTTCGAAAGGAGTGGGTGAGCCTTCGAAGGGAGTGGGTGAGCCTTCAAAGGGAGTGGGTGAGCCTTCGAAGGGAGTGGGTGAGCCTTCGAAGGGAGTGGGTGAGCCTTCGAAGGGAGTGGGTGAGCCTTCGAAGGGAGTGGGTGAGCCTTCGAAGGGAGTGGGTGAGCCTTCGAAGGGAGTGGGTGAGCCTTCGAAGGGAGTGGGTGAGCCTTCGAAGGGAGTGGGTGAGCCTTCGAAGGGAGTGGGTGAGCCTTCGAAGGGAGTGGGTGAGCCTTCGAAGGGAGTGGGTGAGCCTTCGAGCCTTCGAAGGGAGTGGGTGAGCCTTCGAGCCTTCGAAGGGAGTGGGTGAGCCTTCGAAGGGAGTGGGTGAGCCTTCGAAGGGAGTGGGTGAGCCTTCGAAGGGAGCGGGTGAGCCTTCGAAGGGAGTGGGTGAGCCTTCGAAGGGAGTGGGTGAGCCTTCGAAGGGAGTGGGTGAGCCTTCGAAGGGAGTGGGTGAGCCTTCGAAGGGAGTGGGTGAGCCTTCGAAGGGAGTGGGTGAGCCTTCGAAGGGAGTGGGTGAGCCTTCGAAGGGAGTGGGTGAGCCTTGGAAGGGAGTGGGTGAGCCTTGGAAGGGAGTGGGTGAGCCTTGGAAGGGAGTGGGTGAGCCTTGGAAGGGAGTGGGTGAGCCTTGGAAGGGAGTGGGTGAGCCTTCGAAGCGAGTGGGTGAGCTAACTTCCCTTCTCCGTCGCCCTCGGTACCTACGATCTACCCGTGACATTTACAAGGGTGCTATTTCCAGCTCGGTCGTGAATTCATCTATCTATTCCTTGGTTTCTCTCTCGCTCTTGCTCCCTTTCGGTTTCGGTCTCTGTCTCCATCTCTATACCTCTCTCTCTTTCTTTTTCTTTCTTTCCCTCCCTCCCTCTCTGTCTATCTATCTGTCTACCGGTCTAACAATCTAACAGTTTCTCTGTCTCTGTCTCTCATTTTCATTTTCACTTTACCTCTCCCCCTCTCTCCTCCTCCCCTTCCTTCTCCTAACCTCATTCGACACCGTTCTAATTCACCAAATCCTCCCCTTAACCTCTCTCCTTCCTCCCTCCCCCCTCAGAGGCCCGCTCTTTCCTCCCCCTCCCTCCCTCCCTTCCTCTCCCACTCCTACTTCCTCCGTCCCCCACTCCCCTTCCTCTCCTCACCCCCGCGCGATGCAATTCCAAAGACAAGCATTTGAATCGCGTCACCCCGTCACCCCCACTCGCGGCCGCATCTGTAACCCTGCTGGCATTCCTTCGTCAGCCGCGTCAGGAATGCGGGACGTGATATTGCCCGGTGTCGGCACGCGTGGGTGTGTGCCTGTGTTTGTGCGTGTGGATTTGTTATAAATTCGGGTGGACGCTCACAACCCTGCCCTTGTATGCCGCTATGATGCATGTATTTAATATATATATATATATATATATATATATATATATATATATATATATATATATATATATATATATATATATATATGCATGCATGCATACATACATATATACATACATGTATGTATGTATGTATTATGCATGCATTATGTAAGTAGAAAGGTAGACATCAATGCATGTCTGCACTAATCCATTTTTTCTTTTCTACATTTCTTCTTTACCTCTCCTCCATTCATCCCTTTTCCCGAACAATAAAAAATATCAATCAATTAATTTTAAAAAACATTTCACTTATTTCCTATGCCCTTTAACCCCCCTAGGCCTACCTATCGTCACTCCTTGGATACACAAGACAGAACTCACCTCGCGGGCGCGGCGACTCCAGCAGGCGGCGAGACGGGAGAGACCCCGGGGCGAGCCACAGGGGACCGGGAGATCAGACCGGATGAATGGGGGCGGGGGCGGTGGAGGAGACATAGGGGGGGAAACAGCGATCCGGTCCTTCGGTCATTCTCCCGGTCCATGGGGTCGCTTCACCCCCCCCCCCCTTCACCACTTTTTTTTTTTTTTTTTTTTTTTTTGGGGGGGGGGGGGTAAGAGCGTTTAATGGGAGATAAAGTTTCAGAGAGAATAACGAAACACGTGACACAAAACTGTCATCAGGACAAGTGTTACGTGTTTTTTCTTTATTATCATTCACGTAATCTCTCTTATTTCTTTTCTTTCTATCTTTCTCTCTATCCTGTGTCTCATTTACATTCCAGAAAAATCAGTCACATCTAACACATTTTTTTCCTCCAAAATTTCAAGTATAAAAAAAAAATACACTCATACCTCTATTTCCTTTTTGCTTTTGCTTTTCCAAATCTATTTACACTGAAAGGGAGAAAAAAGAGAGAAAATTAAGTCACGTGTTCCTCGGCACTCCCACTCAACACGGTGCCAGTGCCATAAGACAGAGGAAGATTCCATGGCACTGAACCCGAGTCCTCAAGCTTTCTAATTCCTTGCGAGAGAGATCAATGTCTTTCTAATACACATAAAAAAGGAAATGCGTCTGTTTCCAAGCACGGGCAACATATGCGGAGCGAAATACATGTTGTCTGTTGACGGTACACGAACGAGGACGAGGTTAACCAATACATCACAGAATTTGACGTAGCGATAACCGGATATTAAAAATATATAATAAAAATAATAAAGAATAAATAAATAAACAAATAAACAGAACTCAAATTACAAGAAAATCAAAGTAAAAGGTGAAAAAAGAGCACCACAAAAAGTGACATACGATAACAAGATTGATAAAAAAATGAATAAATAAATAAATAAACAAAACTCAAATCACAAGAAAACCAAACAAAAAAAAGACATAAAAAGAGCACCACCAAACAACAAACGACCTCGCCGCCCGTGCAACTAGTGGAATCTCTTCACAAGCCCAATAAAAAAGAAAAAAGAAAAGAAAAGAGAAAAAATAACACTTCAGCAACGAACTGGCCTCCCTGTGACATATCGCTGCCCTGATAACAGACCCGAGGGTAAACTTCGATAAACATCTCCACACTATTGATCGCCATTTGACTCGCACACGAGATGTAAACTTGCCAACGTTCTCAAATCAGGCGCAAATGCCAGGTCACTGAAGATGCAGTTCAAAGAGAAAAAAATAATAATCACACCAATAAGAAAAAAAACGAATGAATTACGATTATGGAAATGCATCCGGACACGATCCTCACCGTTGAGCGAGAGACGTCGTTCTCGAAATTGGATTGTCGTATTAACCTTCGGCAGCAGGTAAGACGCGTGCTTTTTTTATGCTTGTTCTATATCTCGAGCCTTCGCTTCGAGTCTCCTCCGACGGGACTGAACGAGGCTGATGAAGACCGGAGGAGTAAGAGGGGGAAGACCCAGTGCCACACCGGCCGGGGTCATCTTGCTTTAAATACGAGGGGAGCAAGTCCTGGGGGACATTCCCTCGACGTGACATGCTCCCCAGATGGACCCACCGACCCACATACCCAAATCCGCTCTCCCTACCTCCATATTCACTCTCTCTTTCTCTCTGCATTTCTTTTTCTCTCTTCTCTCTCTTTCTCTGTCTGCCTGTCTCTCTCTTTAAAAGCATAGCCATAGATAACATTTTCGTTTCTGACTCCACCTCCTCCCCGCCCCCACCTACACCCACACACAAAAGACCCACCCTCACCCTCATCCACAACCACACAAAAAATACCCACCCCACCCCCTCCCACACCCCTCCCCGCCCCTAGCACCCCCTCCCCCGTCCTCGGAGTCTGGTCTCGGCACTGTCAGTTATAGACGAGCAAGACTTCACTCCTAACTCCATTCTAACTTGTGGCTTAACTTTGCGGGCGTGTGGTCGCGGCATTGCCAAGTGGGCGGGCGGGAACGATGTCAACACCCGCTTGTTAAGTGGCCTAAACTATCTCGCTTTTCTCCTGCCTCGTCTCCTGTCCACTTCTTTTGGGGGCTCTTCGCTGGTTCGCTAGCTCTCTTTCCGTCTTTCCTTTCTCCCTTTCCTTTCTTTCTTTTCTTTTTCTTCCCTCCTTCCCTGCCTCCCTCACACTCTTCCTTTATTCCTACCACTCTTGCTTCCTTCATCTTTCCTTCCCTGACTCCCTCATTTTCTTTCCTTTTTCTTCCTCCCTCCCTTCACTCACTCACTCATTAATTAATCAATCATTAATAATCGCTCCCTCCCTGTCTCCCTCATTTTCTTACTCCATCCCTTTACTCACTCTCACTCACTCATTCACCCATTCATTCACTCACTCACTAACTCACCCATTCCACAATCAATCATTTCATTCATTATTTCCTCCCTTCCTCCCCCTTTTCTTCCCTTCCTTCCTCGTCCATTTGCCCGTGGCACTCTCAGTACTATACTCCGCGTGGCACACTACTCGCAATGTCACTATACCTACTCCTCTCCTCATCCCCTCTCTCCTCTCTCCTCTTCCCTCTCCCCATTCCCCTCTATCCTATCTCCTCTTCCTTCTTCCCACTCCCCTCTCCCCATTCCCCTCTCTCCACTCCTCCCTCACCCCTCTCCCCATTCCCCCTCTCTACTCTCTCCTCTCCCCTCATCCCCCTTCCCATCCCCTCTCTCATCTCATCTCTCCCCATTCCCTCTCTACTCCTCTCTCCACCACCCCTCTCTCCTCTCTCCTCACTGCTTTCTTCTCCTCCTTCACTCTCTTCCACTCCTCCCTCTCCCCTCATCACCCCTCCCCATTCCCCATTCTCCTCCCTCCTCTTCCCTCTCCCCGTTCCCCTCCCTCCTCTCCCCTCACCCTGCGCCTTATGTTGTCCCTTATTGCTCTCAAAGACAAGTGTTC
>NC_091564.1:35265287-35282787 GCF_042767895.1 Penaeus vannamei | reverse complement strand
TGCCATAATTCTCCCATTTATAGGCCTACGCTGTCTGTCTGTCGGACCACATCTACCTCAACGTCATATCTATGTTCCTGTGTTTACTCTTCATTGCATCTTTATGGTAATATCTGAGGTAATATATATCAAGTTATAGACTTAAAATTATCCCGAGGTAATATATATCAAGGTATAGACTTATAACTATCCTGAGGTAATATATATCAAGTTATAGACTTATAATTTACACTTTCACATTCACTTCACTTTACTCTTTATTCTATCTTATAGGTAATGTCACTGGATATGTATTTCAAGCAATATTTATCAAGTTATATACTTACAATTAACACTTTCACACTTGATTTACTTATATGATTTTTTAAAACTTTTTATGGCATTCACCACCACAAAAAATCAATAAATCGCCACACAAACCACAGCAACAACAGCGGTGCCCAGTCGTAGAAAAAAAAAATCCAAACCACTTAGGGCGCTCGTAACTTTTTTTTTTTTTTTTTTATAACCTCCCTCTTCATTTTGGAAAAAGGCAAAAGTTAGCCGTCCCTTTCGTAGCTGAGAGGGGGAGGGGGGAGGCGGGGGACTTCCCGATCCCTCCCCAGCCCCTATCCTCTCCCCACTCCCCCACCCCTATCCGCCCTCCACCTCCCCCATCCGTCCCTACCCTCCCCTCTATCCCCCCACCCATATCAATCCCCTTCCCTGCCCCTCTCCCTCACCCACATCCCTCTATCCTTCCCCCTTTCCTCATCCCTTATTCCTCCCCTACCCTCCCCCTCTCAGAATCGATCTCGAGGTTCCCCGTCGATAGGCTCCGGTGAGCATTTCGGGTCACGTGGGACTTTCGATCTTACGGACTGTGAGCGCCCCCCTTTCCCTCCCTATCTTCACCCCTAGCCCCCTCCCACCTCCTCCCCCGTCTCTGTCTCCGCCTCCATCCCCATTCTCTCCCTACCCACTACAGCACTCCCCACCCCCACCCCTCTCCCCATCACTCCCCCTTTCCTACTTTTCCCTCTAACTATATCACCAACAAACCATTTTTTCTCTCTCCTTGTCTCTCTGTCTCTCCCCCTTTCCCTTATTTCCCCTTCTCTCTCCCTTTCTCCTTTTCTCTCTCCCTTTCTCTCTTCCTCTTTCTCCTACCAGCACAACATCCGCTCA
This sequence comes from Penaeus vannamei, assembly GCF_042767895.1. Classification (NCBI taxonomy): domain Eukaryota; kingdom Metazoa; phylum Arthropoda; class Malacostraca; order Decapoda; family Penaeidae; genus Penaeus; species Penaeus vannamei. The sequence goes on along the minus strand of NC_091564.1, from coordinate 35,281,620 downwards.
CTAGCCCTCCCCCCACCAACCCTCCCTCTCCCCCTCCCCTTCCCCTTCCCGTGCCACCCGACGCCCCCCTCATGCCCTCCCATCCCTCCCCCAGCCGATAATTATATTCCGGTGAATGTTGATTAGGAGCCATTACCTGGGCCGAGGCTCTTCAGGTAAAATCAATTACTTTTTCCGTCATCAATAATCGCGATCGATTTCCGAGCTCTCCCCCTGCAGGACTACCCTACCCCCTCCTCCCTATCCATCCATCTATCCACACACATCCCTATCTCCTCCATACCCTCATCCCCGTCCCTACCCCTGGGAAAACTATCCCCCTACCCCTACTCCTAACCCTACCTGTTCCCCTACCCTACCCTTACCTCTACCTCTACCCTTACCCCTACCCCTACATCTACAACTACCTCTACCTCTACCCCTTCCCCTACCCCACTCTTGCCCTACCCTCATCCTTACCTATACCCCTACCCCTACCTCATACCCTACCTCTTACCCTACCCCTACCCCACCCTTACCTCTGCCCCTACCCCCCCCCCGGCCCCTCTCCCCTGCCCCCCCCATCCTTGCAACATCCCGCTCTCGGTCCTGCAGGCACTCGCGAGTCCCCGCCCATAACCGTTTGTTCCAATAAGGAGTAAGAGGAAAGGATGAACAGAATGGCCGACGGTGAACAGAGGGAAACGGTAAATAGATGGCGACGACGAACAGAATGGCCGACGGTGAACAGGGAGGGCGACAATGAACAGAAAGGCCGACCATGAACAAAAAGGTCGACGATGAACAGAGCGGACTTAGCACCGTTTCAAACAGAGCATTTCACTGAGCCAGAATAAGCTCAGTAAGCCCTACCTCCTCCCCTACCCCCCCCCCATCCCTCTTCTGCACTATGACCACCGTCTACAAAATGAACGAAGGAAGTATCTCACGAAGGAACAGAAGGCCGTGACGTGTCTCCCTCGTGTTTTTAATTTCGCTTTTATAAAATCTATTGGTTTTATTTTTTTCAATCATCATATTTATTTCATCTTTTGGAATTATCGTCTATGTTTTTGTTTGTTTGTTTGTTCGATTGTTTGTTTTTTATTCGCCATCATGTTCATTTCATCTTCTGGAATTATCGTAACTTCCCCGCAGCCCTTGAGAAGGAAAAGAGAAGGAAAGAGAAGAGAAGGAAAAAAAAGAAGAAAGAAAAAAAGAGAAGGAAAAAAATCCTCTATGATTCTTTTCCTCCTCTTCCTTCCTCCTTCCTCCTCCCTCCCTCCTCGACCCTCCTTCACCCCGGAGATTCAGCACCTGTCACTTCACTTCACCTCTACGTCGCCTTCACTCCTTGTCCTACTCCTCCCTCGTCTCATCTTCCTCTCTCATTCACTCATCCCCCTCATCCTCCAATTATCCCTCTCCCTCCCCCCATCCTCCAGTTATCCCTCTCCCTCTCCCCCATCCTCCAGTTATCCCTCTCCCTCCCCCCATCGTCCAGTTATCCCTCTCCCTCCCCCCATCCTCCAAGTATCCCTCTCCCTCCCCCATCCTCTCAGTTATCCCTCTCTCTTCCCCCAATCCTCCAGGTTATCCCTCTCCCTCCCCCCCCATCCCTCCAGTTATCCCCTCTCCCTCCCCCATCCTCCACCAGTTATCCCTCCCCCCTCCTCCCCATCCTCCTCCAGTTATCCCTCTCCCTCCCCCCATCCTCCAGTTATCCCTCTCCCTCCCCCTATCACTCCAGTTCATCCCTCTCCCCCTCCCCCCATCCTCCAGTTAGTCCCTCTCCCTCCCCCATCCTTCAGTTATCCCTTTCCCTCCTCCCATCCCTCCAGTTATCCCTCTCCCTCTCCCCATCCTCCAGTTATCCCTCTCCCTCCCCTATCCTCCAGTTATCCCTCTTCCTCCCCTCATCCTCTAGTTATCCCTCTCCCTCCCCCATCCTCCAGTTATCCCTCTCCCTCCCCCCATCCTCCTGTTATCCCTCTCCCCCATCCTACAGTTTTCCCTCTCTCCTCCTCCCTCCCCTCCTTCCATTCCCCAAACTTCGTCAAATCTCCCCTTTGCAACACCATCTCCCCAGTACCAACTGGACCATATTTCCTGCTCTACATCGCACTTCCCCCTTCCCTCTCCCTCCTCCCCCATTTCCCCTCACCCCTACTACACGGTAACCCTTCCTCCCTCCTCTTCCCCCTAGAGCTCTTTCCCTCTCCCCCTCCCACGTTCCCCTCATACCCTACTACTACCTTCCCCTTCCTCCCTCCCCCCTGAGAGCCCTTCCTCACTCTCCCCTCCTCCCCTCACCCCTTCCTACACGGCAACCCTTCCTCCTTCCTCCCTCCTCCTCCCTGTAGCCCTTCCCCACTCCCCCCCTTCTCCTCCCCAACCTCCCCCACCCCCTCCCTCGCCCGCGTGGACCAGGGATTAAACACGGATTGAACGCCCGGCGTCTATGAGGCAAATCCCCTCCCGCCGCCCTGGGATTACCCCCTGGGATTACCCCCCGGGATAACCGTCAACCCGTTCTGCTGGCGAAATCCCCTGAGTTACGCTGACACCGCATGAAAGAGCTAAAAGAGAGAGAGAGAGAGAGAGAGAGAGAGAGAGAGAGAGAGAGAGAGAGAGAGAGAGAGAGAGAGAGAGAGAGATAGAGAGAGAGAGAAAAAGAGAGAAAGAGAGAGAGAGAGAGACAGAGAGAGAGAGAGAGAGATAGAGAGACAGAGAGAGAGAGAGAGAGACAGAGAGAGAGAGACAGAGAGAGAGAGAGAGAGAAAGAGAGAAAGAGAGAAAGAGAGAGAGAAAAAGACGGAAGTGCTAAAAGAGGGGCAAGGCAGACGTCCACACGCCGCCATGCAGAGATCGGAGTGAGGACGCATGGCCATGAAAAGCGAGCCGAGAACACCCACAACGCATGACCGTACGACCACGTGTGTCTCTCTTGGGGATTCCGCGCGGAGATACACAAGGGCTTGGCAACGCAGTTTGTTGTGTGCATGACGTGGGGGGACTAAAAAAAAAAAAAGAAAAAAAAAAAAAAAACGCACAGCAACGTGGTCGTGTCATGCAACCTGCCCGCGTGACGTGTCTCGTGCATGACGCTTGACCCCTGGATGCAAAAGATACACAAACTTTATAACCGTCGCTTTTTTTTCTTTTCTTTTCTTCTCCCTGTTATCGCATGAATAATAAATGGAGAGAGACTGGGAGGTAAAAAAAATATGTAAATTAAGTAAACTATCCAAGTTTATAGATATAACAAACATTCCTGCAAGGAGACAAGGGCAGATAAACGAGAAGAACGAAGAGGGGAGGAGAGAGAAAACGGAAGAGAGGGAGGGAAAGAGAAGAGAAGATAGATAGATAGATAGAGAGAGAGGGGGAGGGAAGGAGAGAGAGAGGGAGGGAGGGAGGGAGGGAGGGAGAGATGTAGAGGAGAGAAGGAGAGAAAAAAAAGTGAGAGAGAGAGAGAGAGAGAGAGAGAGAGAGAGAGAGAGAGAGAGAGAGAGAGAGAGAGAGAGAGAGGGAGAGAGAGAGAGAGAGAGAGAGAGAGGAAGAGGGGGGGGGAGAAGGGGGAGAGAAAGGGGGGAGAGAGAGGGGGAGAGAGGGGGAGGAGAGAGAGGGGAGAGAGAGGGGGAGAGAGGGAGAGGAGGGGGGAGAAGAGGAGAGAGAGAGAGAGAGAGAGAGAGAGGGAGAGAGAGAGAGAGAGAGAGAGAGAGAGAGAGAGAGAGAGAGAGAGAGAGAGAGAGAGAGAGAGAGAGAGAGAGAAAAAGAGAGAGAGAGAGAGAGAGAGAGGGCGTGCGTCTGCGTCCAAGATCGATAACAACAGGAATCATTCACACGTGTGGCCGAGAAACACCTGCGCACGTGAACAGCTGTACGAGCCCCCCTCCCCCTTTCTCTCTTTCCTCTCTTTCACCTTCTTTTTTCTCTCTCTCCCTTCCCCACCTTCTCTCCCTCTCCTGCTTCCGATCTCGTTATGCCTGCCTCCCTCCATCCCTCCTCCTCCCCTCCCCTTCACTCCATCCCTCTAACCATCTCTCTCTTTCGCCTTCTCTCCCTCCTCTTCCTCTTCCCTCCCTTCCCTCACTCTCCTTCCCTCGCTTCCATCTCTCCCCTTTCCTTCACTCTCCTTCACTCATGTTCCTCTTCCTCTTCACTCTCCTTCCCTCCCTTCCATCCTTCCCCTTCCCTTCACACCCCTTCCTCACTCCCCCTCCCTCCTCTTCCCCTTCCCACCCCTCCCTCCCCTTCCCCTTCCCTCTCTCCCCTCTTCTTCCCCTCCCCTTCCCTCCCCCACCTGCGCCCTCCGACCCCATCATCCAAACTCATCGATCATCATACGCGGATAAGACAGCGCGAGGGGTCCCTGATCCCCGGGTGAAGCGTGGTCCGGGTCGGTCCCCGCCGTCCCTCCCCCTTCACCTCTCTCTCCCCTCCACCTCCGTCCCTCCCCTTTCACCTCTCTCTCCCCTCCACCTCCGCCCCTCCCCCTTCACCCCTTCTCTCCCCTCCGTCCCTCCCCTTTCACCTCTCTCCCTCCGTCCCTCCCCCTTCACCCTCTCTCCCCTCCGTCCCTCCCCTTCACCTCCCTCTCCCCTCCACCTCCGGTTACCCGCCCCCTCAGCCCCTCCCCTTCACCCCCTGTCCCTCCCCCGGTGTGAGTTATGGGTCCCCTTCCCCCCCTTTCGGCTTTTTCCTCCACGCCCCTCCCACGGGTGAAGTGTAGTCCAGCGGACCTTTGCACTTCCCTCCCTCCTCCTCTTCCTCCCCCTTCTTTCCACTCCCTCCCTTTTTCCTCCTTCCCTCATTCTTTCCCCTCCGTCTCTCTCTTCTTCCCCCTCCTTAGTTTCCCTCCTTCCTTCTTTTCCTCCCTCCCATATTCTTTCCCCTCCCTCCCACATTCTTTCCCTTTCCTCTTTCCCTCTTCCTCTCATTCTTTCCCATCCCTCCCTCCCTCCCTCCTTCCCCTCCTCCTCCTACCCCACCCTTCCCCTGCCAACTCCCAAACGCCAGAATCCCCCCCCCCCCCCATCCCTCCTTTCCACGACTAACTGAGCTTTCAATTATTTAGAAAAAAAGGCCCATACAACCCCCCCCCCACAAGGAAAGGTCACACTCGCTGAAAAGGTCAACTTGACGTCGCCCATCGGCCTCCGTCGCTTATCACTCGTGTCGCAAATGGTGACAACTTGATAGGTTTGATCATGATACCGACAGCAGCTTGAGCAATCATACTGATAAGGAGTAAGAATGATCACATGATGATGATGATGATGATGATTGATGGTGATGGTGATTGGTGATTGTGGTTATGATGATGATTGATGGTGATTGGTGATTGTGGTTATGATGATGATTGATGGTGATTGTGGTTATGATGATGATTGATGGTGATTGGTGATTGTGGTTAAGATGATGATTGATGGTGATTGGTGATTGTGGTTATGATGATTGATGGTGATTGGTGATTGTGGTTATGATGATTGATGGTGGTGATTGTGATGGTGATGATTGATGGTGATGGCGATTGGTGATTGTGGTTATGATGATGATTGATGGTGATGGTGATGGTGATGGTGATGATGATGATGATAATGATAGTGATGATGATTGATGATGGCGATGACGATGATGGTGATAACAATCACAACAACAACAACAACAATAATAATAATAATAATAATAATAATAATAATAATAATAATAATAATAATAATAATAATAATAATAGCTGTTATTAATAACAGTCATAATAACAATAACGATAACAATAATAATAATGATATTGACAATAATAATAATAATAATAACAATAATAATTACAAACAACAACAACAACAATAATAATAAAAACAATAATAAAAGAAAATAATAATAACAAACAAAACAAATCAACAATGCCAATGCCAATGAAGACGAATATCTCTCCTCACTTCCCCCCAAACACAAGGCACTTATCAGAGGCAAAAACGACAATCAATACGACAGGGATGGGGGGGGGGAGGCGAAGGCAGTGGGGGGGTGAACACAAACACGGAAAGGATAGAGAAACTTCGGTTATTTATGTTCATTATTTTGCTATTCTGATTTCATTATGATTACCGTAGTTATTAACTGTTATTATCATTGTGTATTTCTCGAATCATTAATGTCAGTATTACCATTATTATTATTGCTGTTGTTGCTATTATTACAATCATGGTCATTGTCATTATTGTCACTATCATTATCAATAACATTATTCTCATTATCGTTATCATTGTTGTTGTTATCATCACTATTACTATTATTACTATTTACTAGTAGTAAGAGTAAGTGCCAGTAGCAGCAAGAGTAAGTAACACTAGTAGCAAGAGTAAGCGCCACTAGTAGCAAGAGTAAGTGCCACTAATAGTAAGAGTAAGTGCCAGTAGTAGTAAGAGTAATTAAAGGATCCAATCTTAATCAACAAACAGGAATTCAACACCAGTGCTTGTAAAAATCGCCCTTTGATGTCGGTCGCTGCGATAAAATGAAATTAAGGACAACCAGGTCATCGGGGTCGACCTATTAAGGGCACAAGGTCATCGGTCATCGGGGTCGAGCGATATCAAGCTTTAATTAATGAAGATGGAAAGGGAGAGAAAAGACGGACGTACGCAAGGAAGAATCCGAAGCATAGATCGACAAACAAAGAAGAGGAGAAGGAGGAATAACAACAAGAGGATATGGAAGAAGAAGAAAATGAAAAAGGGGAAGTGGAGGAGTAAAACGAAGAAGGAGGAGGAGGAAGTGGGAAAAGGAGGAGGAGGAGGAAGTGGGAGAAATAGAACCAGGAGGAGGAGGAGAAAAAAAATCGAGACCAAGAACAAGAAAAGAAAAACCACAAGACTAACAAAAAGATTTGCAAAAATAAGACCATTACCCAAGGCGCTACACAGCCCCCTCGATACGCCCCCGCCTGTCGTCCTCAGACCCGCCCGCCCGCCCACCAAGACCATCTATTAAGACCATCTCCCTCTGGAATGGACTGCGGACGGGCGGCCGCTGGGAGTCGCGTCCGAAGGCGGCTCGGCGGATGAATGCAATAAGGGGTCAAATTGCAATGTGCCTGACCTCGGGTAAGCAATAAGGGCTCGAAGCGCGTGAGGGGAGGGTTCTAAACATAGTAGTAGTAGTAGCAGTTGTAGTTGTAATAGTAGTAGCAGTAGAAGTAGTAATAGTTGTAGTACTTGTTCTTATTATTACTTTTATTACCATTGTTTTTGTAGTAACAGCAGCAGAAGTAGTAGAAGCAGCAGTAGCAGTGGCAACGGAAACAGGAAGATCATCAACATTACTACGATTACTACCCGCATAGTCTCAACTGTCACTAATTATCAATCACCCTCCCCCCTCCCCCTATTACCACCACCCCAAGAGACCCCTCCAGCCCCCGCCAGCGCCCCTTCCCACCCCACCCTCTCCCCGCCCCCGGCTAGTCCCGCCAAAGCTCCTTAAGCGAGCAAGATGCAAACTCCCCGCACGCCCGCACGCCCTCACGCATTAGGCCGCGAACTTTCCCATCCGGCTCCGCGCCCCTAAGGCTTTTAATGTATCTAATCAGCCGCCTTCCACTACCTTCTGCTCTTCTCCTTTCCATTCCTGCTCGTTTATTCCCCTCTCTTTCTCCTACTCGACATTTCCCTTTCTCTCCTTCTTGTCATTTCCTTCTTTCTCTCCTACTCGTCACTTTCCTCTTTCTCTCCTTCTCGCTATTTCCCTCATTCTCGTCTGCTTTCCCTTACAATTCACCTTTTCCTCGTTCTTGATTTCAATCTATCGTTCTTTCTTTTTCTTGTATCTTCTGCCTTTCCTCCCATTCCCTCTTTATTTCCCTCTCCCTCTTCCCCCTCTAATCCTTCCTCTTCTCTATCACCCCCTCTCTCCCTTTTTCATCTTCGTTTTCTTCCACCTCTTCTTACTTCCCGTCTCCCTTTCTTTTACCCATCCCTTTCCCTTTCCTTCTCCTTCTCATTTTCCCGCGTCCTACATATCCCTACCCATCTCCCCCTCTCTCCCTCCCTTCCCCTTCCCCTCTTCCTCCCTCCTCCTCCCCCTCCTCTCCTCAACCTCCCCCTCCATCTCCACCTCCCCCTTCCCCTCCATCTCCTCCCTCTCCCCCCTCCTTCCTTCCTCCGTCTGCTTCAGGCTCCCGGCACCGCGAGAGCACCCTGGCATCTCTCCATCGGTCGACGCCGCCGCTGAGATCCCGTCCCGTCGCGAGTCACTCGGGCGAAAAGGGCGAGTCAGATGGGGCGGAAAAGCGAGTCGGTGTACAGGGGGGGGGGAGTGGGGGGGTTACGGAAGGCGGTGGGAGAGAGAGAGAGAGAGAGAGAGAGAGAGAGAGAGAGAGAGAGAGAGAGAGAGAGAGACACAGAGAGAGAGAGAGAGAGAGAGAGAGAGAGAGAGAGACAGTCAGCTGGTTGAAGTAAGATAGCGATGAGAGAGACGTCAGCTGGTTGAGGCAAGTTAACGCTGAGTTAAGACCGACTGGTTCCCGAGGGCGAGAAGTCGAGGTGAACCAGCTGCCTAAGATACGGCCGAGGCAGAGGAGTCGATGCATCACACCATCACACCAAGAGAATCAAGACCACTAAACCGGATGACCTAATACCCAGTAACCAAGACTCCATAAGACGAAAACGAAGAGGTGTGTCAGCTAAACGGAGCACAGGAGAGACGTCAACGAAGAAGACAGGAAAGACGTCAGCCGAGACGACAGGAAAGACGTCAGCCGAGATGACAGGAAAGACGTCAGCCGAGACGACAGGAAAGACGTCAGCCATGACGGATCAGAAGAGGCGAGTCGATGCACAAATAGACAGGTCGCGAAGAACGCCCCAAGAAATGAGTCAGCAGGACAGGTCGCGTTAATGGTGAGTTAATAGAGACTGGTTCCGGAGGAGGAGGAGAAGGAAGGATGAGGAGAAGGAAGGAGGAGGAAGGAGGAGGAGGAGGAGGAGCAGGAGGAGGAGGAGGAGGAGGAGGATGGAGGAGGAAGGAAAAGGAGGAGGAGGAGGAGGAGGAGGAGGAGGAGGAGGAGGAGGAGAAGGAGAAGGAGAAGGAGAAGGAGAAGGAAGGAGGAGGAGGCGAATCAGCTAGATGACACGAAGGGAGTCAGCGTAGGCGGGCGTAGATGGAAGGGACAGAACAGTTCCAGTCAGAAAGGTTCCGTTAGCAAACTCAAGCGACACCGAAAAGGAAAACCGGTATAAATGAGACAAAGAGGAGGAACACGACGAAAGTAAACGAAACACAAAAAAGGTCGATCAAAATGACTCAAGTGGCTCAGAAAATGAACACATAACAGCGTCACAGAGAGCCAAAGAGGCGAGCCAAAAATGTCTACCAAAACCAGTCAAGTGGCTCAGGAAACGGAAACAGAACAGTCACAGAAAGTCAAATAACAGAAAGTCAAAAAGGTCGATCAAAATGACTCAAGTGGCTCAGGAAACGAAAACACAACGGAGTCACAAGAGAGCCAAAGAGAGAAGTGAGCCAAAAACCCTCCGAGATCGAGCGAATCCTACCACGTGAATCAGACATAAAACCAAAAGGAGGCGAATTATGCAAGGCGCACGAGGCTGAAATACGCCGAGAAATTGGTCAATAGGCAACCCGTGCCGATGTTTGTAGCATGACTCATGACTAAGCGGGTGAGGGGGGGTGAGGGGGGGACGAGGGCGATGGAGAGGGAGGGAAAGACAAGAAAGATGATGAGGAAGGATAATGAGGGGGAGAGGAGGAAACAGATGAGAAGAAATGCAGTAATGATGGGTGGAAACGGAGAAGCAAGAGGAGGAGGAGGAGGAGGAGGGGGGGGCAAGAGGAGGAGGAGGAGGAGGAAGGGAGGGAAAGAGGAGGAGGAGGAGGAGGAAGAGGAGGAGGGGGGCAAGAGGAGGAGGAGGAGGTGAGAGAAAGAGGAGGAGGAGGAGGAGGAGGAGGAGAAGGAGGAGGAGGAGGAAAAGAAGAAGAAGAAGGAAAAGGAGGAGAAGGAGAAGGAAAAGAAAAAGCAAAATGAGAAACAGGAGGAGGAGAAGCAGAAGAAAAAGTATAAAAAAGAAGAGAAAAAAGTAGTGAAAAGAAAGAAGAAAAGAGAAGACCAGCTCTAACGAACCAAAGACAAAGGAAATAAAAATAAGAAAACGAAGAATAAAAAAACAAAACACCAGTAACAACAAAGACAAATATAAAAAAAAAAACAAAAAACAAAAAAACTTCAAATCAAAACAAAACAAAAAACACAAAAATCATCAAAACATAAACAAAAACAAACACAAAAAAGCCAACCCCCCAAAATACCCAACAAGAAAGCTGCTCCCGGGACCCCCCACCCACCCACCCACCCCACATGGCCCAGAGCGGGTGAGGAGGGGGGGGAGGAGAGCAAGAAAGAGCCAAGCCACGAGGTGTCGGCAGTATACAATAAGTCGGAGTCTCCCGGGCCCGTCGTTAACGCTCCCTCAAGGCCACTGATGCTATCTCCCCCGCCCCGGCATGCGAGGTCACTTTTCTTTATCTTTTTATCTATAAGCACCCTCAGTCCATGTCTTTTTCCCTATCTATTACGCTCCTGTTTTTATCTATTTATCTATAACCACCCACACGCGAGCTCCCTTTTTTATTTATTTATTTTTTATTTTTTTTATCTATAACCTCCTCGAGGCGAGTTCCTTTTTATCTTTTTAGCTTCAATCTTCTTCCAAGCGAATTCCTTTTTTATCTCTTCATCTATAACCTTAACCTGGCGAGGTCACTTTTCTTTATCTTTTTATCTATAAGCACCCTCAGTCCATGTCCTTTTCCCTATCCGTTACGTTCTTCCAAGCAAGTTCCTGTTTTTATCTATCTATAACCACCCCCATGCGAGCTCCCTCTTTTGTTTATTTTCTTTATCTATAACCTCCCTCAGGCGAGGTCACTTTTCTTTATCTTTTTATCTATAAGTACCCTCAGTCCATGTCTTTTTCTATATATTAGTTCCTGTTTTTGTCTATTTCTCTATAACCTCCCCCGGACAAGTTTTTTCTCTATCTATTACCTTCTTCCGAGCGATTTGCTTTTTTAATCTTTTCATTTATAAGCACCCTCAGTCCACGTCCTTTTCCCTATCTATTACGTTCTTCCAAGCAAGTTCCTGTTTTTATCTATCTATAACCACCCCCATGCGAGCTCCCTTTTTTGTTTATTTTCTTTATCTATAACCTCCCTCAGGCAAGGTCACTTTTCTTTATATTTTTATCTATAAGCACCCTCAGTCCATGTCTTTTTCCCTATCTATTATGTTCCTGTTTTTATCTATTTATCTATAACCACCCACATGCGAGCTCCCTTCTTTATTTATTTATTTTCTATCTTTTTATCTATAACCTCACCCTGGCGAGGTCACTTTTCTTTTTCTTTTTATCTATAAGTACCCTCAGTCCATGTCCTTTTCCCTATGTATTACGTTCTTCCAAGCAAGTTCCTGTTTTTATCTATCTATAACCACCCCCTTGCGAGCTCCCTCTTTTGTTTATTTTCTTTATCTATAACCTCCCTCAGGCGAGGTCACTTTTCTTTATCTTTTTATCTATAATCACCCTCAGTCCATGTCTTTTTCTATATATTAGTTCCTGTTTTTGTCTATTTATCTATAACCTCCCCCAGACGATTTTTTTTCTTATCTATTACCTTCTTCCGAGCGATTTTCTTTTTTAGCTTTTTATCTTATAACTACGCCTAGTCAAGGTCCTTTTCCTATATATTACTTTCTTCCATGTGAGTTCCTTTTTTATCTCTTAATCTATAACCATCCCCATGCGAGCTCCCTTTTTTATTTTTTTTATCTATAACTTCCCCGAGTTCCTTTTTATCTTTTTAGCTTTAACCTTCCAAACGAATTCCTTTTTTATCTCTTTTTCCATAACCTCCCCAAGGCGAGGTCTTTTTCTATCTATTACCTTCTTCCGAGCGAGTATTTTGGTTTTTGTTTATCTTATCTATAACCAACCCACTCATGTCTTTTTTTCTATCTACTCCCTTATTCCAAGCGAGTCTTTTTTATCTATAATCACCCTCAGTCCATGTCTTTTTTCTATATATTATTTTCTTCCATGTGAGTTCCCTTTTTTTATCTTTTTTACCTATAACCATCATCAGGAGAGTTCCCTTTTTTATCTTTTTACCTTCAACCTTCTTCCAAACGAATTCCCTTTTTATCTCTTTATCTATAACCTCCCCCAGGCGAGTTCCGTTTTTTTTATCTATACCCCTAGGCGAGGTTTCTTTCCTATCTGTTACGTTCTTCCAAGTGAGTTCCTTTTTTAATCTTTTAAGCTATAACCTCCCCCAAACGAGTTAAATTTTTTGTCTTTTTATGTCACTTTCTCAAACGAGTTATTTTTTCATCTTTTTATCTATCACTTCCCCAAACGAGTCATAATTTTATTTCTTATCTGTTTATCTATCACCTTCTTCCAACCGAGTTCCTTTTTTATCTCTCTATCTATACCCACCCCCAAACGAGGTCTTTTTATTATCCATAACCTTCTCCCAAGGACACCACTCTGCATGACGCACTGCCTGACAACGCCGCTCGAGTGCATGACGCTATGACACCACTCCTGAACTCCTTTTTCTATGGACACTCACTCCACGTCTCACTGCGTATGAAGGAGTCATTTTTACCGCTTTTATTTCGAGGTTAAGACCCCGCTCCTGAACTCTTATCCATTCTGCCGTTCACCCCACGCTACTGCGTATTAAGGAGTAATTTTTCCCTTTTATTATAAATTTTACTTTAATTATCTTTATTATATTATATATTTACCTTTATTGTATTTATTATATCATATTTTTATTTTTATTATATTCATCATATTCTATGTATTTTTTCCGTCATCATTATTATATTTTATTATCATTTATCGTTAGTATTATTTTTCCCTTTATCTCGCTGTGATCTTGTTCTGCTCTTGAACTCGTCCCTGTGCGTATCGCTTCCACCTTGGCGCGGGGAATGTATGACGTCATCCACCAGGAAGGAAATCCCTCGATCGATGACGCAATTCGGCAAAAGGTGGCGTGGACGAGCTGAGGTGATCCACTTGACGGGGCAAAACTAGACGCACGGAAAAGGCAATTCGCTGTATTCAATCAGTCAATCAGTCTGTCTGTCTGTCTGTCTCTCTCTCTCTCTCTCTCTCTCACACACACACACACACACACACACACTCTCTCTCTCTCTCTCTCTCTCACTGTCTCTCACACTCTCACTCTCATCCTCCCCCCTTTTCCATCCTAAGTAAACCCATCCCTTCCACGACTCCCCTCCACCACCCGCACTCCACCAAAGACCTAACAAGCCGCATTCCAATCCACCAACGCACGTGCTAACACATTCCAATCCACCACCACCCAGGACACACACACCCCGCCCGACGCAGCCCAATCCACCAAAATCCGAAGCGACGGAGAACACCTTACGCGAACGATATGACATAACACCCCTCCCCCTCCCCCCCCCACGAAATGACACAGGCCATAAATAAAATTATCTTGTGAACAAGATAATCCATATATCCAGGCGACACCATATAAGAACATAGTTCATCACTGTCTTGCGGGATGGAAAAAATAAAAATAGAAAACGAATCTAGCCTTACACTCTACCGAGAGAGAGAGAGAGAGAGAGAGAGAGAGAGAGAGAGAGAGAGAGAGAGAGAGAGAGAGAGAGAGAGAGAGAGAGAGAGAGAGAGAGAGAGAGAGAGAGAGAGAGAGAGAGAGAGAGAAAGAGAGAGTGAAAGAGAGAGAGAGAGAGAGAGAGAAATAGAGAGAGACAGAGACAGAGAAAGAAAGAAAGATAAAAAAAATATAAAGAGACAGAAAAAGAAAAAGATACAGATACAGAGATAAAGCCAAACAGACACAGAACCAGAGAGAGAGAGAAATATATATATTAGTACCTTTTCCGCACTGAGGAACCCAGGAACCGCCAAAGAACCCTAACGAAAACATTAATCGTGTCGACGGCAGGTGCTTCCCCTTCGCGGGGGGGGGGGGGTAAAGTGGGGGTAAAAGGGAAGACGACGGAAACGATAAGGAGGCAGAGGAAGAGACGCGAGGAAGGGGTAGGGATGGGGTAAAATGAAACAAGGGAAGAATTGAGAAAACATGACACGTCGAAAGAAATGGAGAAGGGAACGAGGGGGTGGGGGAGGGAAGGAGAGAGGAAGTGGGGGAGGAAGAGGGAGAGGGTGAGCACGAGAGAGAATGAATGAGAGAGAGAGAGAGAGAGAGAGAGAGAGAGAGAGAGAGAGAGAGAGAGAGAGAGAGAGAGAGAGAGAGAGAGAGAGAGAGAGAGAGTGAGAGAGTGAGAGAAAGAAAGAAAGGGAAAGACAGAGAGAGACGAGAGAGTAAGAGAAAGAAAGAAGGAGAGAGGAAGACACACAAAATAATGGGAAGGGATACGAAGAAGAGACAAAAACATAACAAGGAAAAGACAAAAAAGATAAACAGACAAGACAATCGCAAATAAACAACAGAAGGACAATTGGTGGTCCTAAACTGTTTAAATGTCGATCTCCCAGAGGTCAGAGGATACGCGAGAAAAAAGTTCCAGGAAGTGCGTAATCGAACCCCTCCCCTCCCCCTCCCCCTTCCCTTCCCTTCCCTTTTCGTCCCTTTTCTGTTCTTCCATTTTTTTTACTTCCTTTTCTTTTTCCCTTCCCTGCCCTTTTCGTCCCTTTTATGCTGTTCCCTTCCTTTTCCTTTTCCTTTTATTTTATTTTATTTCTTTTCTTCCTTCCCTCATCCGTTCTTCCGTTTTCTTCCCTCGTTCCCTTTCCTTTCCTTCCCCTTCCCTTTCTTTCCCTTCCCTTTTCTTCCCTTCCCTCCATTCCCCCATATCCTCCCCTCTCCTCCCTCCCTTCCCTTCCCTTCCCCCTCCGTCCCTCCCTCCCTCCCCTTCCCCGTTACTTCCACCCCCACCTGTCCTTTTATATTCCTATTCTTTACTTATCGTGCAGGGCGCTGTCATGTCAAGCGCCGGACACTCTTTGATACTTATAATGATACAAGAATGATTAAATGTTATAGGATGACCTTGGATCACACACGCGCGCGCACATAACCAACCAACCAACAACCAACAACAAATACACAATATACATACACACACATATATACATACTCACACACACACAGACACACACACAGACACAGACACACACACACACACACACACACACACACACACACACACACACACACACACACACACACACACACTCTCTCTCTCTCTCTTCCATTACTACTTCCCCTTCTATTCCTTCATTTTGCCCTCCTCTGCCCTCTCCTCCTGCTCCCTTTCCATCACTTCCTTCCACTTATACTCTACTTCCCCTTCCCCTTTCCACCTCTTACTCCACTTCCTCCTCCTCCTCTTCCACCCCTTCTCCGTCTTTCTTCCCTTTTTATTCCTCCCTTCTTTCTCTTTCCCCTCTCCTACCGCCACTGGGGGAGGGAGGGGAGGAGGGGGAATGGTCCCAGCGACGCCATAACAGCCGCCACACACGATCAAACTCCGCTCGATCCCTCGACCTCCCCTCCACTCCCCTCACCTCTCTCTTCCCTTCCGTCCCCTCTCCTCTCTCTCCCCTCCCCTCCCCTTTCCTCTCTCTCCCCTCCACTCTCCTCTCTCTCCCTTACACACCTCTCTACTCTTCTGCCCTCTCCCATCCCCACCCCTCCCCTCTCCTCCCTCTTCCCTCCAATCCACTCCCCTCCCCTCCCCTCTCCTCCCCACCCCTGCCATCCCCTCTTGACCGGTTCCCCGCCATACTTTATGATTAGAGGAAAGGCGCGAGGGGAGGAAGAGGGAGAGAGGGAGA
The DNA here is from genome assembly GCF_042767895.1 of Penaeus vannamei. Lineage (NCBI taxonomy): Eukaryota > Metazoa > Arthropoda > Malacostraca > Decapoda > Penaeidae > Penaeus > Penaeus vannamei. The sequence goes on along the minus strand of NC_091564.1, from coordinate 35,265,739 downwards.
GAGGGAGGGAGGGAGGGAGGAGGAGAGAGGGAGAGGAAGGAAGGGAGGAGAAGAGAGGGAGAGGGGGGGAGGGAGGTTAGAGGAAGGGAGAGATGGTGGGGAGAGAAGAAAGACTACACCGAAAGGGAAGAACGAGAAGACGAAAAAAAAAAATCTAAAAACGAGATACATGAAAACAAAGACTAAGAGGGAATGAAATATATATATATATATATATATATATATATATATATATATATATATATATATATATATATATATATATATATATATATATATATATATATATATATATATATATCAACATATGAAAAAAAGAAAATACAAACACGACCACAAAATCACAGCACATTACGCGATTTTTCTCGCTCTCCTAAACCTCCCTGTGTCTACATCTCTGTCACCCTAAACGAATGTCTTCTTGTCTCATGTTCAACCCCCCCCCTCCCCGC
>NC_091564.1:35210287-35220287 GCF_042767895.1 Penaeus vannamei | reverse complement strand
AAGCTCACAGACCTCAGGACTAGTACTCATAGTGGGCGGAGTAGTGCTTACGTTGGCTGGCGGAGTGCAGACCTTCATCGCGGTTTTCATGGACAAGCCGGCCTATTTCGGTCTCTTTTTCGCCAGCGGAATTTTGGTCAGTAGTCCTATTATTTGGTCAGTAGTCCTGTTTAATTTTTAGAATGGGTGATTATCATAGAAGAGTTATTAACAAGTTACTACTCCGTTTTCCCTCCTCTCCCTCGCCTCCTCCTCTCCCTCTCCCCCTCCTCCTTCTCTCCCTGTCCTTCTTCTCTCCTCCTCCTCCTCCTCCTCCTCCTCCTCCTCCTCCTCCTCCTCCTCCTCCCCCCTCTCCCCCTCCCCCCTCTCCCCCTCCCCCCTCTCCCCCTCCCCCCTCTCCCTCCCCTTCCCCCCACCACCTCCTTTATTCCTCTTCCTCCTCCTCATTCATTTCCTCCTCTTCTTCCTCCTCTCCCTCGTCCTCCCACACCACCTTTTTCCTCCTCTCCCTCTTCCACCACCACAATCACCTCCTTCCCCCCCCTCCTCCTTACCCTCCTCATCTTCTTCCTCCTCCTCCTTTTCCTCTTTCTCCTCCTTTCATCCTCTTCCTCCTTTCTCCCTGCTCCTATTCCACCTCTGCTTCCTCTTCCACCTTTCCATCCACCTCCTCCTCCTCCCTTTCCATCCACCTCCTCCTCCTCCCTTTCCTCTTCCTCCTCCCTTTTACTCTTCCTCCTCCCTTTTACTCTTCCTCCTCCTCCTCCCTTTTACTCTTCCTCCTCCTCCTCCATTTCTTCCTCCTCCTTTTCTTCCCCCTTTCCATCTACGTCCTCCTCCTCCTCTTGCTCCTCGTCCATCTCCCCTTACTCCTACTCCTTCTCCCCCTCTCCCTCCTCCTCCTCCTCCTCCTCCTCCTCCTCCTCCTCCTCCTCCTCCTCCTCCCCCCCCTCCCTCCTCCTCCTCCTCCTCCTCCTCCTCCTCCTCCTCCTCCTCCCCCCCCTCCCTCCTCCTCCTCCTCCTCCTCCCCCCCTCCCTCCTCCTCCTCCTCCTCCTCCTCCTCCTCTCCATCCTTTCGCTCCCTCCTCCTTTTCCTCCTCTTCCTCTCCCTCCCTCTGCCTCCTCCTCCTCCTCCCCCTCCCCCCTCTCCTTCCTCTCCCTCCCCACTCTCCTTCCTATCCCTCCCCCCTCTCCTTCCTCTCCCTCCCTCCCCCTCCTTCCTCTCCCTCCCTCCCCCTCCTTCCTCTCCCTCCCTCCCCCTCCTTCCCCTCATTCCTCCTCCTCTCCCTCACTCCTCCTCCTCTCCCTCATTCCTCCTCTTCCCCTCCTGCCCCTCTCCCTCACTCCTCTTCCCCCTACTATCCCTCCCTCCGCCTCCTCCTCCTCTTCCCTTTCCTCCTCCCCCTCTCCCTCCTCCTCCTGCTCCTCCTCCTGCTCTTTCTCCTCCTCCTCCCTCTTTCTCTCCTCCTCCATCTCCTCCTTCCGTTCCTCCTCCTTTTCTTCCCCCTTTCCATCTCTCTTGCTCCTCGTCCATCTCCCCTTACTCCTACTCCTTCTCTCTCCCTCTCCCTCTCCCTCTCCCTCTCCCTCTCCCTCTCCCTCTCCCTCTCCCTCCTCCTCCTCCTCTTCCTCCTCCTCCTCCCCCACTCCCTCCTCTCCCTCCTCCTCCTCCTCTCCCTCCTTTCGCTCCCTCCTCCTTTTCCTCCTCTTCCTCTCCCTCCCTCTGCCTCCTCCTCCTCCTCCTCCTCCCCCTCCCCCTGCCTCCTCCTCCTCCTCCTCCTCCTCCCCCTCCCCCCTCTCCTTGCTCTCCCTCCCTCCCCCTCCTTCCCCTCATTCCTCCTCCCCCTCCTTCCCCTCATTCCTCCTCCTCTCCCTCACTCCTCCTCCTCCCCCTCCTCCTCTCCCTCACTCCTCTTCCCCCTACTATCCCTCCCTCCGCCTCCTCCTCCTCTTCCCTTTCCTCCTCCCCCTCTCCCTCCTCCTTCTGCTCCTCCTCCTGCTCTTTCTCCTCCTCCTCCCTCTCTCTCTCCTCCTCCACCACCACCAAATCCCTCTCCTTCCTTTCCTCCTCCTCTTCCCCCTCTTTCTCCTCCTCCTCTTCCACATTCTCATTCTCTATTCTTCTCCTCATTCATTTTCTCCTCTTCATTCTTCTCCTTCTCTTCCCCCTTCTCCACCCGTCCTCCTTTTCTTTCTCCTCCTCTTCTTCCCCCTCCTCCTCCTCCTCTTCATTCTTCCCCCTTTTCCTCCTCCTCCTCCTCTTCCCCCTTCTCCTTCTCCTTCTCCTCTTCATTCTTCCCCCTTTTCCTCCTCCTCCCCCACCTCATTCTTCTTCTCCTCTATCATCTCCCTCCCTTCTTCCTCTCACTCTTCCCCCTCCTCCTCATTCTTCTTCTTCTCACTCTTCCCCCTCCTCCTCAATCTTCTTCTCCTCTACCATCTCCTCCCTCCCTTCTTCCTCTCGCTCATCCTCTCGCGCTTCGCCTCCCCTTCCCAATCCCCGACCCCTCTAGACGCCCTTCGCCCCCCACAGAGTCTCCTCCCGGGCATCGTGGTGACCCTCGTGGCCTACAGACACTACACCTCCACGAGCTTAGGACTCCCCCTAGGAAGAACAGCCGTGGTCGTCAGGATCCTGCTCGTCCTCTCGTCCTTAATTCTTCTGGCTTCGGTCATCCTCTTCCACCTCGACTTTGCCTCCGTGTGGACGTGGGCACCCAAGGAATCCTTCGGGGTCTTTCAGGATGTCGATGATGCAGGTGGGTTTTTTTTACGTGGAGGGAGAGGGGGATGTATAAGGTGTGTGTGTGTGTGTGTGTGTGTGTGTGTGTGTGTGTGTGTGTGTGTGTGTGTGTGTGTGTGTGTGTGTGTGTGTGTGTGTGTGTTTTCATCGTTATGTTATATAAGAGGTGTTTGTGTATGTGTGTGTTTTCATCGTTATGTTATATAAGAGGTGTGTGTGTGTGTGTTTTCATCGTTATGTTATATAAGAGGTGTGTGTGTGTGTGTGTGTGTGTGTGTGTGTGTGTGTGTGTGTGTGTGTGTGTGTGTGTGTATGTTGTGTGTGTTTTCATCGTTATGAAAGGAGTAAGAATGTGTTAAATGCCAAGATTGTGAATGAGTGATGGGGAATGGAAGGCTAAAAGAGCAGCGCGCGTAATGATTAACATTTTCTAATCTGGAGCGGAGGATCCTGGCGTCTAAGTCAAAAGGAACTCTGTAAAATTATAGGAAGATTAGGGTGTCCAGTGTATGACTGCGAGAAGGGGTGACAATAAGTAGTTCCTCTTTAATATTGCTTGAGCGAAAACCGACAGACTTAAACGGGAAAGAATGAGAGAGGTTTACAAGGAGCATTAAAATAGTCTTTTAACAGCTGGGCATATAATGGTTTTGAGATGTTTAGGGAAACATGTAAAGCAGAACTAAGGCATGTTAGACCAGAGGAGAGCAAGAGTTAATACTTGTTTCCATAGAAGTGGACATATAGAGGTAGACATTTAAGGAAGTGTTGGGAAATTATAATTATTATGATTATTAATTAGGGAAATAATCGTGAAGATTATGACTGCGAGAGCCTGCCGTGATAAAGTTGAATGAAACAGAATTTGATGTCGATAGAATTCGAGTGATTGGAATAATCTTTCTAGAAGGTAAATGCGTGTGTTCGGTTTTCTGATTTGATAAGAAAACCTCATTTAATCCTGTAATATTGATGTTGCAGCTGTGTGGGCAGTTACAATATCGGGGTTGGTTGGGAGCAGCAGCAGCCTCATCTGCTGCCCGGTCACCTTCAACGGCTACCACAAAAGCAGCTCCCCGGTAGCAGACCGAATCACCATGATGTCCGACTGGGTGTTCCAGCCCTCCCCGACCCTCGCCCGCTCCCGCCTGTCTCTGAGTGGGGTGGTCGCAGCGCACAGGAGTTCGCGGCGGGAGATTCTCCACCGGTCCTTCGAAAGCCCCCAGGCACACAATGCGGTATCTCGTTCTCGTCATCCTGACCCTGGGGTTGCGGACCCCCCTGTCCACTCCCCGTGCCAGGCCCTGAACACGTCCACGGTGAGCGACACCTTCCCCTGCAAGGAAGCCATCATCGACGTGACCTTTAAATCAGCAACGATCTCGGGGAAGACGGCGGTGAGGAGCATGCTGTCGTTCAAGCCCGTCGAGAGTTCGGGTGCAGCGCCGTCGCCCTCTGCCTCCATGCCTCACCTGGTGGGCATCCTGCATTCGAGGGCCTGGTCGAGCTCCCCATCCTTTGCCTTCTTCGAGAAATCTGAGGCTCCAATATTCCGGATGCCGTCCACCGCAGACGTCTCGAAGTGCCAGAAGGAGACCGCCGTTCCCGCTCCCGTGACGCCCTCGCCTTCGCACGAGAATCTCCGAGAACACGACAGGGACTGCGCCGCGCAGACAAGCTCAGTTTTACGAAGTCGTCAGCTGAGCACGCCGTCCCCTGCGCACAATGGCCTATCACTGATTACATTCACTTCGTCCTCCAATTCCTCGTCCAGTTCAGGGCCTGTGACGCCATTGTCTTGTGAAGTTCGTTCCACTGGTAAAAAGCCTCCATACGTCTGGCCGGACTTGTCCTTGTTGATTCCCTGGAAGCCTAACATCTCTGCTTCCTCTTCTTTCGAGCACCTGGATATAGCCCGTGCAGAAGCCAGCAAAACCTCTCGGCCACTCGACGCGTCTGCGCAGAACAGCTGCCATTCGCCGTCGCTTAACGTCTCGCCATTCCCGCAGTGCCTCACGTCCACGCCGGCCCACGAGATGCCGCCGACAGTCGCCAGGCCCAAGCCAGCGCCGCCACCGAGGTCCGAAGGCCGCAGTCGGGCCACCAAGCCCACGCCTCCCGTCAGGAGCACGTCGTCCCCGGAGTACAACTCGCCCTCGCCGACTCCCTCTCCCCTTCTGCCCGTCGTCAGCGCCCCCCGAGCAGAGCAGGCCCCTAATTCCGAACTCAGAGGCCACCAGTTTACGTACACGCCCACCACTCCGGTTGGAGGCCTTCTGGCCCAGCGAAACCTCAAGCCCGTTCCGAGGAGCTATCTGGCCAGCTCGGGAGGCTCCAAGAACAACGGGACATTTGACAGTTCTTTCAAAACTCCTTTCTCGCGACGCAGCAGGAAGTCCTCGGACAGCCGGAGCGCGTCCTTCAGGTCTTGCTGGTGAGTGACGAAACTTCCATTCATTCAAGCTTTTTTTACGTTCAAATTCACAAGCAATGTGTTCAATTACATGTTAAAATATTTTTTGTGATATTGTGTAACACAAACACGCACGCACGCACTCTCACTTACCCACTCACTCACTCGCCCACTCCCTCACTCACCCACTCGCTCACTCACCCACTCGCCCACTCCCTCACTCACCCACTCCCTCACTCGCCCACTCCCTCACTCACCCACTCGCCCACTCCCTCACTCACCCACTCGCTCACTCCCTCACTCACCCACTCCCTCACTCACCCACTCCCTCACTCACCCACTCCCTCACTCGCCCACTCCCTCACTCACCCACTCCCTCACTCACCCACTCGCCCACTCCCTCACTCGCCCACTCCCTCACTCACCCACTCCCCTCCCTCACTCACCCACTCGCCCACTCCCTCACTCGCCCACTCCCTCACTCACCCACTCCCTCACTCGCCCACTCCCTCACTTACCCACTCGCCCACTCCCTCACTCACCCACTCGCCCACTCCCTCACTCACCCACTCGCCCGCTCCCGCACTCACCCACTCCCTCACTCACCCACTCGCCCACTCCCTCACTCACCCACTCGCCCACTCCCTCACTCACCCACTCGCCCACTCCCTCACTCACCCACTCGCCCACTCCCTCACTCGCCCACTCCCTCACTCACCCACTCGCCCACTCCCTCACTCACCCACTCGCCCACTCCCTCACTCACCCACTCGCCCACTCCCTCACTCACCCACTCGCCCACTCCCTCACTCACCCACTCGCCCACTCCCTCACTCACCCACTCGCCCACTCCCTCACTCACCCACTCGCCCACTCCCTCACTCACCCACTCGCCCACTCCCTCACTCACCCACTCGCCCACTCCCTCACTCACCCACTCGCCCACTCCCTCACTCACCCACTCGCCCACTCCCTCACTCACCCACTCGCCCACTCCCTCACTCACCCACTCGCCCACTCCCTCACTCACCCACTCGCCCACTCCCTCACTCACCCACTCGCCCACTCCCTCACTCACCCACTCGCCCACTCCCTCACTCACCCACTCGCCCACTCCCTCACTCACCCACTCGCCCACTCCCTCACTCTCCCATCGCCCACTCCCTCACTCCCCCACTCGCCCACTCCCTCACTCACCCGCTCGCCCACTCCCTCACTCGCCCACTCCCTCACTCACCCACTCGCCCACTCCCTCACTCACCCACTCGCCCACTCCCTCACTCGCCCACTCCCTCACTCACCCACTCGCCCACTCCCTCACTCACCCACTCGCCCACTCCCTCACTCACCCACTCGCCCACTCCCTCACTCACCCACTCGCCCACTCCCTCACTCACCCACTCGCCCTCTCCCTCACTCTCCCTCTCGCCCACTCCCTCACTCACCCACTCGCCCACTCCCTCACTCACCCACTCGCCCACTCCCTCACTCACCCACTCGCCCACTCCCTCACTCACCCACTCGCCCACTCCCTCACTCGCCCACTCGCCCACTCCCTCACTCGCCCACTCCCTCACTCACCCACTCGCCCACTCCCTCACTCACCCACTCGCCCACTCCCTCACTCACCCACTCGCCCACTCCCTCACTCACCCACTCGCCCACTCCCTCACTCACCCACTCGCCCACTCCCTCACTCACCCACTCGCCCACTCCCTCACTCACCCACTCGCCCATTCCCTCACTCACCCACTCACCCACTCCCTCACTCACCCACTCGCCCACTCCCTCACTCACCCACTCCCTCACTCACCCACTCGCCCACTCCCTCACTCACCCACTCCCTCACTCACCCACTCGCCCACTCCCTCACTCACCCACTCCCTCACTCACCCACTCGCCCACTCCCTCACTCACCCACTCGCCTCACTCCACTCACCCACTCGCCCACTCCCTCACTCACCCACTCCCTCACTCACCCACTCGCCCACTCCCTCACTCACCCACTCGCCCACTCCCTCACTCGCCCACTCCCTCACTCGCCCACTCGCTCACTCGCCCACTCCCTCACTCGCCCACTCCCTCACTCACCCACTCCCTCACTCACCCACTCCCTCACTCACCCACTCGCCCACTCCCTCACTCGCCCACTCCCTCACTCCCTCACTCACCCACTCGCCCACTCCCTCACTCACCCACTCGCCCACTCCCTCACTCACCCACTCGCCCACTCCCTCACTCACCCACTCCCTCACTCACCCACTCGCCCACTCCCTCACTCACCCACTCGCCCACTCCCTCACTCGCCCACTCCCTCACTCGCCCACTCGCCCACTCCCTCACTCACCCACTCGCCCACTCCCTCCCTCACTCACTCACCCACTCCCTCACTCACCCACCCACTCCCTCCCTCACTCACTCACCCACTCCCTCACTCACCCACCCACTCCCTCACCCACCCATTCCCTCACTCACTCACTCACCCACCCACTCCCTCACTCACCCACTCGCCCACTCCCTCACTCACCCACTCGCCCACTCCCTCACTCACCCACTCGCCCACTCCCTCACTCACCCACTCGCCCACTCCCTCACTCACCCACTCGCCCACTCCACTCGCCCACTCCCTCACTCACCCACTCGCCCACTCACCCACTCGCCCACTCCCTCACTCGCCCACTCCCTCACTCGCCCACTCCCTCACTCACCCACTCGCCCACTCCCTCACTCACCCACTCGCCCACTCACCCACTCGCCCACTCCCTCACTCGCCCACTCCCTCACTCACCCACTCCCTCACTCACCCACTCCCCCACTCCCTCACTCACCCACTCGCCCACTCCCTCACTCACCCACTCGCCCACTCCCTCACTCACCCACTCGCCCACTCCCTCACTCACCCACTCGCCCTCTCCCTCACTCACCCACTCGCCCACTCCCTCACTCACCCACTCGCCCACTCCCTCACTCACCCACTCGCCCACTCCCTCACTCACCCACTCGCCCACTCCCTCACTCACCCACCCGCCCACACCCTCACTCACCCACTCGCCCACTCCCTCACTCACCCACTCGCCCACTCCCTCACTCGCCCACTCCCTCACTCACCCACTCGCCCACTCCCTCACTCACCCACTCCCTCACTCACCCACTCGCCCACTCCCTCACTCGCCCACTCCCTCACTCGACCACTCCCTCACTCACCCACTCGCCCACTCCCTCGCTCACCCACTCGCCCACTCCCTCACTCACCCACTCGCCCACTCCCTCACTCACCCACTCGCCCACTCGCCTACTCGCCCACTCACCCACTCCCTCACTCACCCACTCGCCCACTCCCTCACTCACCCACTCCCTCACTCACCCACTCGCCCACTCCCTCACTCATCCACTCGCCCACTCCCTCACTCGCCCACTCCCTCACTCGCCCACCCCCTCACTCCCCCACTCCCTCACTCCCTCACTCGCCCACTCCCTCACTCACCCACTCCCTCACTCACCCACTCCCTCACTCACCCACTCGCCCACTCACCCACTCGCCCACTCCCTCACTCGCCCACTCCCTCACTCACCCACTCGCCCACTCCCTCACTCGCCCACTCCCTCACTCGCCCACTCCCTCACTCGCCCACTCCCTCACTCGCCCACTCCCTCACTCGCCCACTCCCTCACTCACCCACTCGCCCACTCCCTCACTCACCCACTCTCTCACTCACCCACTCGCCCACTCCCTCACTCACCTCGCCCACTCGCCCACTGCCTCACTCGCCCACTCCCTCACTCACCCACTCCCTCACTCACCCACTCCCTCACTCACCCACTCGCCCACTCCCTCACTCACCCACTCGCCCACTCCCTCACTCACCCACTCCCTCACTCACCCACTCGCCCACTCCCTCACTCACCCACTCGCCCACTCCCTCACTCACCCACTCGCCCACTCCCTCACTCGCCCACTCCCTCACTCGCCCACTCCCTCACTCACCCACTCCCCTCACTCACCCACTCGCCCACTCCCTCACTCACCCACTCGCCCACTCCCTCACTCACCCACTCGCCGACTCCCTCACTCACTCGCCCACTCCCTCACTCATTCGCCCACTCCCTCACTCACTCATTCGCCCACTCCCTCACTCACTCATTCGCCCACTCACTCACTTACTCATTCGCCCACTCACTCACTCATTCGCCCACTCACTCACTCATTCGCCCACTCACTCACTCATTCGCCCACTCACTCACTCACCCACCCACCCACTCCCTCACTCACCCACTCGCCCACTCCCTCCATCCCTCACTCGCCCACTCCCTCACTCACTCGCCCACTCCCTCACTCACTCGCCCACTCCCTCACTCACAGGCCCACTCCCTCACTCACTCGCCCACTCCCTCACTCACAGGCCCACTCCCTCACTCACTCGCCTACTCCCTCACTCACTCCCCCACTCACTCGCCCACTCACCCACTCACTCGCCCACTCCCTCACTCACTCGCCCACTCCCTCACCCACTCGCCCATTCCCTCACCCACCCACCCACCCACTCGCTCAGTTCTTTGTATGAAAACCTTAGTATTTTATGTTTCATTTCAGGACGCGAGAGTTTTGACCACCAAGATTCGACCGCCAACACACATAAGGAGAGGCTACAGGCTCAAAAATATTTTGGTGAATTTCTTCTTGAGCAGGTAAATGTTTTGTTTGCATATTTTACATTTATTTTTTGCTTTGGCGAATACTGATATAAACTTTACTTCGTGTTTAAACTTGTATTAGATTTTTTTTTTTTTTTTTGGATGTGTTAATAATGATTATTAAGATTTTGAAGCAGTCGTTTTATAAACTT